>NW_021208600.1:0-4782 GCF_002162155.2 Triticum dicoccoides
GCCCGGACGCGGTCGTGTGGGCGGGGTCGTCTCCGTGCCACACAGGACGTGCGGCACAACCACCCGATACACCACACGTGTGGCAGTTATCGGGGTCCTTTATTTTTTACATGCACAACCAACACATGGCAAGATTTGTCACCGACACAGGAAAAAAAGTCGGAAAGACATCATTGGGGAAAATAAAATGCTGGAAAAACGTTGGTTGTCAGGTTCTCAGTCTATCTACGAAGGTGCGTTTTGCAGCTTAATAGCATCAGACATTTTGGGGTAATCTCACATAATTAAACATTAGTCCACACGCACGTTGGCTACTACACTGCAATAATAACAAGTAATTTAGAGATAGTTCCTCCCAGCGATGAACACACTAAGCGTCCAGCAAAATACACGGAGGCGCGAACACAAAATACACGCAGTTAATTTCTAATTCTAGCCAACTGGTCCATTGACTCGATTTAGCATCTAGTAGATGAAGCGGATGTGGATGCATACCATGTAGAATGCTTCATTGTCAGCACTCCAAGCCAAGCCTGAGGTGAGGACGTCGGAGCTCGGCCAACTGATGGATGGAGCTATCTTCTTCCTCCTGCCACCACTGTTGTGCCACTCTCCTCTCCCAACCAAACCACAGATAACACTTGGCTCATATTTTGGTTCCTAAAACAAGAAACAGCAAAGGTCAAATGAGGCACCTGAAAGAGGTATGTTAAGAATGTAGTATGTACCCAAGAAAGAAACAATGGACACAAACAAAGCCATGTACCAGAGGATGCTCAAAGGCATATTTCTTCAGCACTTGCGCAAGCTCAGCGCGGATGAATAACTTCATCTCGTTATAACATGACCTCTTTTGTAGCAGAGTCTCCTTAGCCTCGTTGCACAGTTCAGCCGCATTGGGAGATACGGGAGCCGCCAACAGCAGTGCACTTTGTTTGAGAGTGGATATTATTTCCCCAAGAGACTCAGAGGAGATCCTGCCATCGGCGCTAGTGGCCAGCAAGAGCCGCAGGTCAATGAGCCTGTCGGGCGCCAGGGAAGCGAAGAATGATCCCAGCTCAGCATGTTGTGGGTGTCGAGCGGCTGCGGCTGCGTCAGTAAACTGCAGCGAGGTGTGCGTCTCCTGGGACAGGTCACAGCGTTTGCAGGAGAGGTGCTCCATCGCCCACTGCGTCGAGCATTGGGACTCGGAGCTTGCTCGGACGAGGGCAATGAGGCCTTCCAAGGAACGGACCTCCACACGAAGCATAGAGAGGGTGTCGAGGATGTCATACACCTCTACTTTGCAGTCAGCTGACGATGGGAGCGGGCGCAGTATGTGGTGGCAAATGGAGTTGATGATGATGTTGGAGACAGGGTCCATGGGGCCATAGCAGTGGCCAGCGAATAGGATGTGGGGGATGAGGTGGAGCCACGTAGAGGGCAGCATGGCGAAGACTTTGAGATAGAAGCCGTGGATCATGTCGTGGAGCCTCATCCTGAGAGACCCAGTGTATTCACAGGCATCACCAGAACAGATCATGACCGCAGAGCCGAAGTGTGCTTTGGCGGTTTTCACGACCTTCTGCAAACAGGATGAGATCATGGATCTGTGCTCGTGAGGAGACCGCAGGGCCGCGAAGTGGTCTCCATGACGCTCGACATTTATGGTGAACATTTTGAAGCCATCGGAGCTTGTGGTGTTGGAAATGTCTAGTCTCCCTTCATCAGCCTTGAGGTCCCGGCAGTAGACAAGTAGCTCTCTTCTGCTTGGCCGCAAGCTGAACTGAAGATCCAAGGGGGCACCGACCTGGTATCGCAGCAAATCCATGATGGCAATGACATCATCGACGGTGATCTTGCGCCCTCCCTTCTCGAGCAAGGGGGCGGAGTCGCGGAGGCACTGTTTGGGCAGGGGCGACGCCTGGAGCCGCACCAGGTCATCAGGCGCAGGGTGCCGCCGCCCACGGCTTGCGGCGTACTTGAAGGCGGCTTGTGTCCTTTCAGAGGTGGGGTCGGGTGGTGAAACAGCAGCAGCGTGTAGATCGTGCTCGACCAGCTGGACTGCGAGGGCGAGATTGGCGCGTGACCAGTGGAGGTAGCGGGTGGCCTGTTCTTCGCTGAGGCATCCGAAGTAGCCAACCATGAATCTGATGAGAGCCTGGCGGGGCGCCCCAGCAATAGAGTACCATGTAGCCCTGCGGGTGGACGGCCCACAGGTAACCCTGCCGGAGGATGGCAAAACCCAGCTGGTGTTCCAGCTGCTGTAGTCACTGGGTTGCACCCTGTCGGCGGCCAGCCTCTTGGACCTCCTCCTGTCGGGCTTTGCCATGTCCCCGAAGTCGCGCGGGAGGAGGGCGACAGTGTTGAGGATGATGTTGGTGACGGGGTCGAGGAGGCCGAGGCAGAGGCCGCCTTCGCGCATGGATACGGCCAACTGGTCGGCGGCTTCCACCGGCATGTCATGGACAGGCAGCCGGCCGAACGCCTCCTCGTGCAAGTCGAGGAGGAGCTCCAGGAGATCGGCGTCCAAATTCGATTTGTCCAAGGGGGGAGCGTCGCACTCGCTGAACAAGCACGAGAACAGACCCCTGCACTCTCCCGGATCTGACGGCATCGGCTGTGATTCCTGGTGTCCGGCGGCAGCCGAGGGCCACGGCATCGGCCTCACTTTCTGCGGTTGGGCGGCGGCGGATCTAGGGTTCGGTGGCGTGGGATGACAGCACAAGACGATTGAGAGACTGCCGGTGGAGAAAGACTACAACGCAACGCGTCTGGTATGGGCACATAGGATACAACGCGTTTGGTATGAGCCAGAATCTTCTTTTCTTCTTTTCTTTTTTTCTTTTTTCTATATCTATATCTATCTATCTATCTACTTTTTTTAGGGTAATATCTATCTACTCCGTTCCTAAATATAGGGTGTATAGTTTTTGACATGAAAATTAAAGAACATATGTGGACGGAAAATTTCACAAGTTTTGGACGAGATTATACCTGACTAGTTGACATGAGAAAATAGAGAAGCTTGCCTTATATAAGGAAATGTTATCAAATCCCTAAAAAAACTATCTAAACGAGTGGTGAAACGCAATACACCTTATATTTTGGATTTTTTCTCAAAAATATATACACCTTATATCAAGGAACGAAAGGAGTATTAAACAAGCAAACATTTTCTTTTCTAACTGCACCCCGCACAGTGTACACATAATAATCCGGAGTAATTAGAGCCACATGATCGAATCCACTCATTTAGGTCTAACCATAAAGACAACAATAATCCTCATTAAAAATGCGTTTAGCAATTTTAAAGGGCGGATGAAAACTCTGCCATCCGCTTGCCCGCATCAGTTTAGGTACGAGGAAAAATGGCACAATATACGGAAACAACAGGACCGGGGCGGCGGCACATCTTGGGGAATCAGGGAGGAGAAGGATAGGCTTGGCGGCGGCTGAGGAGGTGCTCGTCGACGCGCAGGGTTGGATCGGGGCGCTTCCCCGCGGGCCGCGGCTGTCCTCGCGAAGCCACCTATCCAAAAGCAACGCTGCTCCCCGCCGCCATCCGAGGCGACGCCGCCTGCCCTCCTACCCACGAGCTGCTGCCGGATGGAGGCCACAATTTTGTCGAGGTCGTTGCTGCCTTCGGCATTCGGGGTGTGTCATGGAGATCGAGGCGAGCATGAGGATTTGTGGCCACCGCCATGGTCACCGTACCCCATCGTAGGGCATGGAGCACGCCGTCGACCTATAGCTCGTGGAGATCACCATTGCTCTGCAGGTCGTTGGGTGACCGGACCTTGCCGATGTGGCCCTCCCCGACGACCTTCTCTTCGCCCGGTTGGCTGGCATGGATCTCGCCACGGCTACCCTAAGCTTCTCTGCCTCGAGCTCGATGGTCAGCCACCATGGATCCACCAGCTGGAGGGTCACGCGACCCAGCCGTCCTCCCATGGTGCAGCGGCTAGAAGGCGACATGGCTGTTTGTACACGAAGAGTGGAGTTCAGTCAAGTACTCCCTCCATCCCAAAATATAAGAACGTTTTTAACACTAGCATAGTGTCAAAAACATTCTTATATTCTGGGCAGAGGGAGTATATACTTGGCCTCTACTGCTGATCCATGTACATGGAGAAGAACAGACAACCGCTCATTCATGCTTCGTTCCACTCCTTTGCGCTACATTACTGGAGGTGACATTTTCCAATCTCTCTATATTGTAACACGCCTGCTGCCTGCACAGTTAATGAATTTTCTTAAAATTTATCGCTGGTTAGTGCTTTGTTGCAATTGTTCACCCGGGATTCTTATATACTTAGCTTTGATATTCCATTTTTTCTGGCACATAGAAATAAGAGTATTGTCCAGGTTAGGGATTCAATTGAGGAAAAAGTGAGCAAGTAAATTTTTATTGCAAGAAATACAATTTAAGCTATTGATGTTTCTTCCGTATCAGTTATTGCATTATATTAGACTGTCCATCTTCTCATTTTCATTGCCACGCTATTAAATTTTGATATGCCTTTTTTTCATTCCAAATTAAATCAACATCTATGGAATTTATATGATAACTACTTTGTTCTCTATGTTTCTGTCTACTCAGGAAAGAAGAAATGTCCGAAGAATGACCAATGCGGGTTATTACATGATTTGGATGTATGGTTAATTATACACTTACATTTTTTAGTTTGTCCCGCTCATGGACACTGCTTTATTGATCATTGACTTATGGATTTTTGCTGCATGTAGGTGCAATGTTTTTGAAAGTAAAGGTTTCAAGCATGGTTCACTTTTAACTGGCGG
>NW_021208601.1:0-4782 GCF_002162155.2 Triticum dicoccoides
GCCCGGACGCGGTCGTGTGGGCGGGGTCGTCTCCGTGCCACACAGGACGTGCGGCACAACCACCCGATACACCACACGTGTGGCAGTTATCGGGGTCCTTTATTTTTTACATGCACAACCAACACATGGCAAGATTTGTCACCGACACAGGAAAAAAAGTCGGAAAGACATCATTGGGGAAAATAAAATGCTGGAAAAACGTTGGTTGTCAGGTTCTCAGTCTATCTACGAAGGTGCGTTTTGCAGCTTAATAGCATCAGACATTTTGGGGTAATCTCACATAATTAAACATTAGTCCACACGCACGTTGGCTACTACACTGCAATAATAACAAGTAATTTAGAGATAGTTCCTCCCAGCGATGAACACACTAAGCGTCCAGCAAAATACACGGAGGCGCGAACACAAAATACACGCAGTTAATTTCTAATTCTAGCCAACTGGTCCATTGACTCGATTTAGCATCTAGTAGATGAAGCGGATGTGGATGCATACCATGTAGAATGCTTCATTGTCAGCACTCCAAGCCAAGCCTGAGGTGAGGACGTCGGAGCTCGGCCAACTGATGGATGGAGCTATCTTCTTCCTCCTGCCACCACTGTTGTGCCACTCTCCTCTCCCAACCAAACCACAGATAACACTTGGCTCATATTTTGGTTCCTAAAACAAGAAACAGCAAAGGTCAAATGAGGCACCTGAAAGAGGTATGTTAAGAATGTAGTATGTACCCAAGAAAGAAACAATGGACACAAACAAAGCCATGTACCAGAGGATGCTCAAAGGCATATTTCTTCAGCACTTGCGCAAGCTCAGCGCGGATGAATAACTTCATCTCGTTATAACATGACCTCTTTTGTAGCAGAGTCTCCTTAGCCTCGTTGCACAGTTCAGCCGCATTGGGAGATACGGGAGCCGCCAACAGCAGTGCACTTTGTTTGAGAGTGGATATTATTTCCCCAAGAGACTCAGAGGAGATCCTGCCATCGGCGCTAGTGGCCAGCAAGAGCCGCAGGTCAATGAGCCTGTCGGGCGCCAGGGAAGCGAAGAATGATCCCAGCTCAGCATGTTGTGGGTGTCGAGCGGCTGCGGCTGCGTCAGTAAACTGCAGCGAGGTGTGCGTCTCCTGGGACAGGTCACAGCGTTTGCAGGAGAGGTGCTCCATCGCCCACTGCGTCGAGCATTGGGACTCGGAGCTTGCTCGGACGAGGGCAATGAGGCCTTCCAAGGAACGGACCTCCACACGAAGCATAGAGAGGGTGTCGAGGATGTCATACACCTCTACTTTGCAGTCAGCTGACGATGGGAGCGGGCGCAGTATGTGGTGGCAAATGGAGTTGATGATGATGTTGGAGACAGGGTCCATGGGGCCATAGCAGTGGCCAGCGAATAGGATGTGGGGGATGAGGTGGAGCCACGTAGAGGGCAGCATGGCGAAGACTTTGAGATAGAAGCCGTGGATCATGTCGTGGAGCCTCATCCTGAGAGACCCAGTGTATTCACAGGCATCACCAGAACAGATCATGACCGCAGAGCCGAAGTGTGCTTTGGCGGTTTTCACGACCTTCTGCAAACAGGATGAGATCATGGATCTGTGCTCGTGAGGAGACCGCAGGGCCGCGAAGTGGTCTCCATGACGCTCGACATTTATGGTGAACATTTTGAAGCCATCGGAGCTTGTGGTGTTGGAAATGTCTAGTCTCCCTTCATCAGCCTTGAGGTCCCGGCAGTAGACAAGTAGCTCTCTTCTGCTTGGCCGCAAGCTGAACTGAAGATCCAAGGGGGCACCGACCTGGTATCGCAGCAAATCCATGATGGCAATGACATCATCGACGGTGATCTTGCGCCCTCCCTTCTCGAGCAAGGGGGCGGAGTCGCGGAGGCACTGTTTGGGCAGGGGCGACGCCTGGAGCCGCACCAGGTCATCAGGCGCAGGGTGCCGCCGCCCACGGCTTGCGGCGTACTTGAAGGCGGCTTGTGTCCTTTCAGAGGTGGGGTCGGGTGGTGAAACAGCAGCAGCGTGTAGATCGTGCTCGACCAGCTGGACTGCGAGGGCGAGATTGGCGCGTGACCAGTGGAGGTAGCGGGTGGCCTGTTCTTCGCTGAGGCATCCGAAGTAGCCAACCATGAATCTGATGAGAGCCTGGCGGGGCGCCCCAGCAATAGAGTACCATGTAGCCCTGCGGGTGGACGGCCCACAGGTAACCCTGCCGGAGGATGGCAAAACCCAGCTGGTGTTCCAGCTGCTGTAGTCACTGGGTTGCACCCTGTCGGCGGCCAGCCTCTTGGACCTCCTCCTGTCGGGCTTTGCCATGTCCCCGAAGTCGCGCGGGAGGAGGGCGACAGTGTTGAGGATGATGTTGGTGACGGGGTCGAGGAGGCCGAGGCAGAGGCCGCCTTCGCGCATGGATACGGCCAACTGGTCGGCGGCTTCCACCGGCATGTCATGGACAGGCAGCCGGCCGAACGCCTCCTCGTGCAAGTCGAGGAGGAGCTCCAGGAGATCGGCGTCCAAATTCGATTTGTCCAAGGGGGGAGCGTCGCACTCGCTGAACAAGCACGAGAACAGACCCCTGCACTCTCCCGGATCTGACGGCATCGGCTGTGATTCCTGGTGTCCGGCGGCAGCCGAGGGCCACGGCATCGGCCTCACTTTCTGCGGTTGGGCGGCGGCGGATCTAGGGTTCGGTGGCGTGGGATGACAGCACAAGACGATTGAGAGACTGCCGGTGGAGAAAGACTACAACGCAACGCGTCTGGTATGGGCACATAGGATACAACGCGTTTGGTATGAGCCAGAATCTTCTTTTCTTCTTTTCTTTTTTTCTTTTTTCTATATCTATATCTATCTATCTATCTACTTTTTTTAGGGTAATATCTATCTACTCCGTTCCTAAATATAGGGTGTATAGTTTTTGACATGAAAATTAAAGAACATATGTGGACGGAAAATTTCACAAGTTTTGGACGAGATTATACCTGACTAGTTGACATGAGAAAATAGAGAAGCTTGCCTTATATAAGGAAATGTTATCAAATCCCTAAAAAAACTATCTAAACGAGTGGTGAAACGCAATACACCTTATATTTTGGATTTTTTCTCAAAAATATATACACCTTATATCAAGGAACGAAAGGAGTATTAAACAAGCAAACATTTTCTTTTCTAACTGCACCCCGCACAGTGTACACATAATAATCCGGAGTAATTAGAGCCACATGATCGAATCCACTCATTTAGGTCTAACCATAAAGACAACAATAATCCTCATTAAAAATGCGTTTAGCAATTTTAAAGGGCGGATGAAAACTCTGCCATCCGCTTGCCCGCATCAGTTTAGGTACGAGGAAAAATGGCACAATATACGGAAACAACAGGACCGGGGCGGCGGCACATCTTGGGGAATCAGGGAGGAGAAGGATAGGCTTGGCGGCGGCTGAGGAGGTGCTCGTCGACGCGCAGGGTTGGATCGGGGCGCTTCCCCGCGGGCCGCGGCTGTCCTCGCGAAGCCACCTATCCAAAAGCAACGCTGCTCCCCGCCGCCATCCGAGGCGACGCCGCCTGCCCTCCTACCCACGAGCTGCTGCCGGATGGAGGCCACAATTTTGTCGAGGTCGTTGCTGCCTTCGGCATTCGGGGTGTGTCATGGAGATCGAGGCGAGCATGAGGATTTGTGGCCACCGCCATGGTCACCGTACCCCATCGTAGGGCATGGAGCACGCCGTCGACCTATAGCTCGTGGAGATCACCATTGCTCTGCAGGTCGTTGGGTGACCGGACCTTGCCGATGTGGCCCTCCCCGACGACCTTCTCTTCGCCCGGTTGGCTGGCATGGATCTCGCCACCGCTACCCTAAGCTTCTCTGCCTCGAGCTCGATGGTCAGCCACCATGGATCCACCAGCTGGAGGGTCACGCGACCCAGCCGTCCTCCCATGCTGCAGCGGCTAGAAGGCGACATGGCTGTTTGTACACGAAGAGTGGAGTTCAGTCAAGTACTCCCTCCATCCCAAAATATAAGAACGTTTTTAACACTAGCATAGTGTCAAAAACATTCTTATATTCTGGGCAGAGGGAGTATATACTTGGCCTCTACTGCTGATCCATGTACATGGAGAAGAACAGACAACCGCTCATTCATGCTTCGTTCCACTCCTTTGCGCTACATTACTGGAGGTGACATTTTCCAATCTCTCTATATTGTAACACGCCTGCTGCCTGCACAGTTAATGAATTTTCTTAAAATTTATCGCTGGTTAGTGCTTTGTTGCAATTGTTCACCCGGGATTCTTATATACTTAGCTTTGATATTCCATTTTTTCTGGCACATAGAAATAAGAGTATTGTCCAGGTTAGGGATTCAATTGAGGAAAAAGTGAGCAAGTAAATTTTTATTGCAAGAAATACAATTTAAGCTATTGATGTTTCTTCCGTATCAGTTATTGCATTATATTAGACTGTCCATCTTCTCATTTTCATTGCCACGCTATTAAATTTTGATATGCCTTTTTTTCATTCCAAATTAAATCAACATCTATGGAATTTATATGATAACTACTTTGTTCTCTATGTTTCTGTCTACTCAGGAAAGAAGAAATGTCCGAAGAATGACCAATGCGGGTTATTACATGATTTGGATGTATGGTTAATTATACACTTACATTTTTTAGTTTGTCCCGCTCATGGACACTGCTTTATTGATCATTGACTTATGGATTTTTGCTGCATGTAGGTGCAATGTTTTTGAAAGTAAAGGTTTCAAGCATGGTTCACTTTTAACTGGCGG
>NW_021208602.1:0-1432 GCF_002162155.2 Triticum dicoccoides
CAATGAGACAACCCACCATGTACTCCTACATGGCCTCTCACCGCTACCTTTACCAAAACGTGTTCACACACTTAGCTCACACACAGTAGGACATGTTCACACGCCTCTGATTCATCCCCGATGAATCAGACCTGACTCAACTCTAAGCAGTAGCAGGCATGACAACAAACATAAATGAGTAGGCACATCAGGGCTCAAACAACTCCTACTCATGCTAGTGGGTTTCATCTATTTACTGTGGCAATGACAGGTCATGCAAAGGATAAAGGGGTTCAGCTACCGCAGCAAGTAACAGATGAATCGGTGTTGTCCTAATGCAGTAAAAGAGAGCAGGAGCGAGAGAGTAGGATTGTATCGGAATGAACAAGGGGGTTTTGCTTGCCTGGCACTTCTGAAGATAACATTGAGTCTTCATCAGTGTCAACGATCACATCATCGGTATCACGTCTATCGAGAGGGGACAAATACCGGCAACACAGAAAAAACACGATCAATGCAATGCACAATATGATGCATGCTATGACATGGCAATATGAATGTGTTTTGGGCTAATGCAACTAGCAACAGATTAGATGAAGTTGGTTTGAATATAAAATTCAAATTCAAACTCCATATGTGATTAAATAAATGCCCTTTAATTGATTTGTGCTAAACAGCAGCTATAAGTTGTTCTACCATGCATGAAAATGGTACAGATGGATTCCTTGAATTTTTCTGATAATTTTTCATATATAAATTATTTAATTTGGAGTTACGGTTAATTTTCTATGAATTATTGAAGTTTAGGGCATTTTCTGGAATTTCCTGAATATTATTAAATCCAGAAAATACTTACTGCGTCAGCCCCACGTCACAGTGACGTCAGCAGGGTCAACTGGGCTGGCTCGGTCAAACCTGACATGTGGGGGCCACACGTCAGTGACACAGGGCTAGTTAGTGTCAATGACAGGTGGGGCCGGGTCAAAGGCCACGTCAGCACGGTCAAAGCTGACGCGTGGGGCCACTGTGATTAATCTAAACTAACAGAAGTTTAAGCCGTGGTTAATTAAGGGCGTGGGGCCCAGCTGTCAGTGTCACAAGCGGTGGTTAGTGGCTAATTAAGCCAGCCCGTCACTGGCCACCGGAGTTCGGCCGGCGGCGACCCGGAACGCGGCGGAAGTTCACCGGGGTTGCGCTACGGGCAACGGCTGGACGCGCGAAGGGCACCAGAAGGTAGCCCGTGCCCGTGCGCATCTAGGGGGGCCAACGGGAGGTGCGGGGGTGGCCGGGGTTCGCCGGAGTGGAGCCCGAGGCGGCGCCGGAGTTCGGACCTCGGCGAAAACGGCGTTGTGGAGCACGGGCGAGTGAGGTAAAGCACTGCGCAGCCTCCTGGAGTCACCACGAGCTCGGTGAGATGCACGGGCGCGACCCGTTCGAGCTCAGGCCACGGCGG
>NW_021208603.1:0-1055 GCF_002162155.2 Triticum dicoccoides
TATTTTGTTTGTACTTACAACAAAATACTTATTGTTGCTATTTTTTTTATTTTTCAGTTTTTTTGTTCTGTTTTCTGCATTATTTATTTTTTGTTGTTTTTTGCTTTATTTTTTAATTCTTTTTGCTTTTAGTTTTAGAAAAATTATAAACTTTCTGTTAGTGCCATTAGTTTTCAAATTTGAAAACACTTTTTTGCTTTATTTATTTATTTTATTTTGTTTCTACTTACAACAAAATACTTATTGTTGCTATTTTTATTTTTTTCAAGTTTTTTGTTTTGTTTTCTGCATTATTTTTTTTCTTTTGGTTTTTTGCTTTATTTTTTAATTCTTTTTGCTTTTAGGTCAGCAAAATTATAAACTTTCTATTTGTGCCATTAGTTCTCTTTGAAATTTGTGTGAATCACAAGTTTGTGAGCTCAACAAGGCGTATAGAGGGACGGGCTTATAAACCGGTGTGAGCGCCCTTCGGTTGGCGAGGTTTTCAAATTCATAGTTTTCAAATGAACTCTGAAAAAGTTGGCATAGCATGTGCATGTACAAAACGGACAATGGTATCATACTCGTTTGTTACAAAGTTCGCATGGTATCATCATAATAGTTGCGGGAGAAAGTCTTCACTTTTTCTTCGCTTGTGTCGTTTGCTTATTGCGCCGTAACCATGGATAATCTTCATCGTTTATCAGGATGCTTGGGTCAGCCTTGACTTTGAAGGGGAAATTTCATGAAACTTTTCATACTCTTCAGACATGTCTGTCTTGCCCTCCACTCCCAGGATGTCCCTTTTTCCTGAAAGAACTATGTGACGCTTTGGCTCATTGTATGATGTATTCGCTTCCTTATCTTTTCTTTTCCTCGGTCTGGTAGACATGTCCTTCACATAGATAACCTGTGCCACATCATTGGCTAGGACGAACGGTTCGTCAGTGTACCCAAGATTTTTCAGATCCACTGTTGTCATTCCGTACTGTGGGTCTACCTGTACCCCGCCTCCTGACAGATTGACCCACTTGCACTTAAACAAAGGGACCTTAAAATCTACTCGGTAGTCAAGT
>NW_021208604.1:0-1198 GCF_002162155.2 Triticum dicoccoides
GGGGGCCCACCGGGTGGGGCCACCTGCCCCGGGGGGCCACATGGGCTGTAGGGGGTGCGCCTTGGCCTACATGGGCCAAGGGCACCAGCCCCAAGAGGCCCATGCGCCTAGGGAACCCTAGAGGGAAGAGTCCTCAAGGGGGAAGGCACCTCCGAGGTGCCTTGGGGAGGATGGACTCCTCCCCCCCCCCCCTCTTGGCCGCCGCACCAGATGCCATCTGGAGGCTGGCCGCCGCCCCTTGGGGTGGGAAACCCTAAAGGGGGCGCAGCCCTCCCCTTCCCCTATATATATGAGGCCTAGGGGCTGCCCATAACACATGATTTGATCTCTCGTTGGTGCAGCCCTGCCCCTCTCCCTCCTCCTCTTCTCCCATGGTGCTTGGCGAAGCCCTGCTGGATTGCCACGCTCCTCCATCACCACCACGCCGTTGTTCTGCTGTTGGATGGAGTCTTCCTCAACCTCTCCCTCTCTCCTTGCTGGATCAAGGCGTGGGAGACGTCACCGGGCTGTACGTGTGTTGAACGCGGAGGTGTCGTCCGTTCGGCACTTGATCATCGGTGATCTGAATCACGACGAGTACGACTCCATCAACCCCGTTCACTTGAACGCTTCCGCTTAGCGATCTACAAGGGTATGTAGATGCACTCTCCTTTCTACTCGTTGCTGGTCTCTCCATAGATAGATCTTGGTGACACGTAGGAAAATTTTGAATTTCTGCTACGTTCCCCAACAGTGGCATCAGAGCTAGGTCTATTGCGTAGATTCTTTGCACGAGTAGAACACAAAGTAGTTGTGGGCGTTGATGTTGTTCAATATGCTTACCGTTACTAGTCCAATCTTGTTTCGACGGTATTGTGGGATGAAGCGGCCCGGACCGACCTTACACGTACTCTTACGTGAGACAGGTTCCACTGATTGACATGCACTTGGTGCATAAGGTGGCTAGCGGGTGCCAGTCTCTCCCACTTTAGTCGGAACGGATTCGATGAAAAGGGTCCTTATGAAGGGTAAATAGCAATTGGCATATCACGTTGTGGTCTTGCGTAGGTAAGAAACGTTCTTGCTAGAAACCCATAGCAGCCACGTAAAACATGCAACAACAATTAGAGGACGTCTAACTTGTTTTTGCAGGGTATGCTATGTGATGTGATATGGCCAAAAGGATGTGATGAATGATATATGTGATGTATGAGATTGA
>NW_021208605.1:0-1195 GCF_002162155.2 Triticum dicoccoides
AAAAAATGCTAAGTATAGGTCATTTTAGAGCTAGCCTAGGTTAAATAGGTCATTTTGAAGCTAGCTAAGCATATGAAGTCATTTAGGACCTAAAATATGTCATTTCTTAAGCATATTATATCATTTTAGAGCTAGCTAAGCATATTAAGTCATTTTGGAGGAAAAGATGCTAAGTATAAGTCATTTTAGAGCTATCCTAGGTTAAATATGTCATTTTAGAGCTAAGTAAGGTTATTATGTCATGTTGGAGCTATTTAAGCATGTGAAGTCATTTAGGAGCTAAACTGTGTCATTTCTTAAGCATATTATGTCATTTTAGAGCTAGTTAAGCATATTAAGTCATTTTGGAGGAAAAGATGCTATGTATAGGTCATTTTAGAGCTATCCTAGGTTAAATAGGTCATTTTGAAGCTAGCTAAGCATATTAAGTCATTTTGGAGGAAAAAATGCTAAGTATAGGTCATTTTAGACCTATCCTAGGTTAATTAGGTCATTTTGGAGCTAATTAAGCTTATTATGTAATTTTTTAGCTAACTAAGAATATTGAGTCATTTTGGAGGAAACAATGCTAAGTATAGGTCTTTTTAGAGCTACCCTAGGTTAAATAGGTCATTTTAGAGCTAAGTAAGTTTATTACGTCATTTTGGAGCTAGCTAAGCATGTGAAGTCATTTAGGAGCTAAACTATGTCATTTCTTAAGCATATTATGTCATTTTAGAGCTAGTTAAGCATATTAAGTCATTTTGGAGGTAAAGATGCTAAGTATAGGTCATTTTAGAGCTATCCTAGGTTAAATAGGTCATTTTGAAGCTAGCTAAGCATATTAAGTCATTTTGGAGGAAAAAATGCTAAGTATAGGTCATTTTAGACCTATCCTATGTTAAATAGGTCATTTTGGAGGTAAGTAAGCTTATTATGTAATTTTTGAGCTAGCTAAGCATATTGAGTCATTTTGGAGGAAACAATGCTAAGTATAGGTCATTTTAGAGCTATCCTAGGTTAAATAGGTCATTTTAGAGCTAAGTAAGGTTATTATGTCATTTTGGAGCTAGCTAAGCATGTGAAGTCATTTAGGAGCTAAACTATGTCATTTCTTAAGCATATTATGTCATTTTAGAGCTAGTTAAGCAGATTAAGTAATTTTGGAGGAAAAGATGCTAAGTATAGGTCATTTTAGAGCTATCCTAGGTTAAAT
>NW_021208606.1:0-1098 GCF_002162155.2 Triticum dicoccoides
AAGATGCCCGTTAAGGAATGCTGTTTTGACGTCCATCTGCCATATCTCATAATCATAGTATGCGGCAATTGCTAACATGATTCGGACGGACTTTAGCTTCGCTACGGGAGAGAATGTCTCGTCGTAGTCAATCCCTTGAACCTGTCGATAACCCTTAGCGACAAGTCGAGCTTTATAGATGGTAACATTACCATCCGCGTCCGTCTTCTTCTTAAAGATCCATTTGTTTTCTATCGCTCGCCGATCATCGGGCAAGTCTGTCAAAGTCCATACTTTGTTTTCATACATGGATTCTATCTCGGATTTCATGGCTTCAAGCCATTTGTTGGAATCCGGGCCCGCCATTGCTTCTTCATAGTTCGAAGGTTCATTGTTGTCTAACAACATGATTTCCAGGACAGGGTTGCCGTACCACTCTGGTGCGGAACGTGTCCTTGTGGACCTACGAAGTTCAGCAGTAACTTGATCCGAAGTACTTTGATCACTATCATGGTTTTCCTCTTCAGTTGGTGTGGGCATCACAGGAACGGTTTCCTGTGCTGCGTCACTATCCCGCTCAAGAGGTAGTACTTCATCGAGTTCTACTTTCCTCCCACTTACTTCTTTCGAGAGAAACTCTTTTTCCAGAAAGCATCCGTTCTTGGCAACAAAGATCTTGCCTTGGGATCTTAAGTAGAAGGTATACCCTATAGTTTCCTTAGGGTATCCTATGAATATGCATTTTTCCGACTTGGGTTCGAGCTTTTCAGGTTGAAGTTTCTTGACATAAGCTTCGCATCCCCAAACTTTTAGAAACGACAGCTTAGGTTTCTTTCCAAACCATAATTCATACGGTGTCGTCTCAACGGATTTAGACGGTGCCCTATTTAAAGTGAATGTAGCTGTCTCTAGAGCGTATCCCCAAAATGATAGCGGTAAATCGGTAAGAGACATCATAGACCGCACCATATCCAATAGAGTGCGATTACGACGTTCGGACACACCGTTTCGCTGAGGTGTTCCAGGCGGCGTGAGCTGTGAAACGATTCCACATTTCTTTAAGTGTGTACCAAATTCGTGACTTAAGTATTCTCCTCCACGATCTGATCGTAAGAATTT
>NW_021208607.1:0-899 GCF_002162155.2 Triticum dicoccoides
AATCCAGAAAATGGTTTATTGCGTCAGCCCCACGTCACAGTGACGTCAGCAGGGTCAACTGGGCTGGCTCGGTCAAACCTGACGTGTGGGGTCCACACGTCAGTGACACAGGAGCTAATCCCGGTCAAACCCAGCGCTGACTGGGGTTTGACCAGGGGTGGGGCCCGCTGTCAGTGGCCTAGGGGGTTGGTTAGTGTGGGGGGGTTAGCCGCTAATGATGCCCACGTCATCATCGCCGGACTTACGCCGGCGGCGACCAAAATGGCGGCGGCAACGCGCCGGACTTGCGCTAAAGGCGACGGAGGCGGCGGCTGAGGGCACCGGGGCGTAGCCCGGGCTCTCCCGCATCTGATGGGGTAGGTGGGAGGCTGCGGGAACGCCGGGGCTCGTCGGAACGGAGCTCGCGGCGGCGCCGGAGTTCGGGTGGTAACGGGCGCGAGGCCCTGGTTGGGTTTTGGACAAGTTGAGATGCGCATGGGCTTCCTGTGAGCCTCACGAGCTCAAAGCCGTGCTTGGACGCGACCGAAACAAGCCATGGCCGCGACGGCAGCATGGCCGGCGGCAGCGAGCTCCGGTTGCGGTGAGACGGCGGTTACAGCATGGGGGCGAGCGAATGGAGAGAGGGGAAACACAACGGGGCTCACCGCGATGCCGAAGAGGAGGTCAGCGAGCTCGGGGAGGTCCTAGCGGCGCTGAATCGACCGGAGGCGAGCTCGGCGCTGGAGGTTGAAGACGACGGCGGTGGCGACGTTGCAGGGGCTCCCGCGGTGCGCTTCTCGGCGAGGAGGAAGAGGTGGTCGAGGCGGATCTCCCTGGGGCGTCGGTGAGGCGTGGGGAGCACGGTGGCTGTGGCAATCGGCGTCGGTGGCGGCGGCTCCGCTCGGGTCCGAGGTGCGGAG
>NW_021208608.1:0-854 GCF_002162155.2 Triticum dicoccoides
GGTGTTATCATCGACACTAACTGGGATGCTCTCAGTTCCCTCGGCAATGCTATGACCTTTTCAAACAGTGAATTCACTCTCTATTGATGGGTTCTTCCCCAGTTACCAGAATCATTCCCAGCATTTGCATTTTGTTCCCAGCTTGCACCGCCACTGTGCTATTCTACCATGGGTCTCTTCCATTTCTGGTGGTAAGCAAAATTCATCCATTACGTTGTCTTCAACAAGGTAATCCACATCATCCAAGTCCGAGTATGCCATTCTACCGACCTCCTCCAAATGATCGATTGTGATTTGCCTTAAGCTGGTATAAAGAGTTTCAATGATCCTGAATCAAAGGTAATTCTTTTTGCCACTTAAGGGGATATATCTACGAATCACCCCCCCCCCCTCCAGGATGTCTCGCTGAGGTATCATGGCAACTCAACTCCTCGCTACGTTGACAACCATTCACCACCTTCTTAGGTGTGCAATTATTGCCTACCTAGTGAACCTTCGCCATCTGTTCCACTCCATCCCTTTAGATGTGTGCTTCGTGTCTCAGCTTGAGAGATGATGCTATGTCTTACTCCGTGACTTGATCTTGAGTTGCTCGATCTTCAAGAAGAGTAAATCCCGTCGGGTTTTCCCCTTCTTTCTGTTGTTGTGTCGAGTGAAGATCTCGAAAGCAAAGACGTCAAGACCAAAGTGATGGAATGAATCAACCTCTTTGAGAAGGGCAAATGGATCATGAAGATTATGATAGTTGTGACTTCCCTTTTCCTCTTACCTCACGTCTTGAATCTCGGGGCGAGATTCTTGTTTAGTGGGGGTGAGTTGTCACAGCCCTAGAGCTTGCCTGTAACTAGTGGCAT
>NW_021208609.1:0-1196 GCF_002162155.2 Triticum dicoccoides
GGTTCAACAACTATGGAAATCGCTTCCGGACCGCAAAACGGTGAGTAATAGTCCATGAAACGGGTCAGAATTGGCCAAAACTATGAGTCTTGATGTCCGACACTTAAATGCACCCCGGGGTTTCTTTATCGTGAAAATCACTCCGGGACCCCAAAACAGTGAGTAATAGTCCACGAAACAGGCAAGAATCGGCCAAAACTGTGAGTGTTGATGTCCGACACGTAAACGCACCCTGGGGTTCGTTAATCGTGGAAATCACTCCACAACCCCAAAAAAGTGAGTAATAGTTCATGAAACGGGCCAGAATCGGCCAAAACTGCGATTGTTGATGACCGACACGTAAGCGCACCTTGGGGTTCAACAACTATTTAAATCGCTTTGGGACCCCAAAAACAGTGAGTAATAGTCCATGAAACAGGCCAAAATCAACAAAAACCACGAGTGTTGATGACCGAAACGAAAACGCGTCCCGGGGTTCATCAATTGTGGAAATCACTCCGGGACCCCAAAATAGTGATCAATAGCCAACGAAATGGGCCAGAATCGGCCAAAATTGTGAGGTATGATGACCGACACGTAAACGCACCCCGGGGTTCGTCAATCGTGGAAATCACTTCGGTAACCTAAAACTGAATAATAGTCCAAGAAACGGGACAGAATCGGCCCAAACTGCGAGTCTTGACGACCAACACGTAAGTACACCTCTGGGTTCGAAAACCATGGAAATCGCTTTGGGACCCCGAACGGTGAGTAATAGTCCATGAAAGAGCCCAGAATCGGCCAAATCTAGGATTATTGATTTACGATACATAAACGCACCCCGGGTTTCGTCAATCATGGAAATCTCTCAGGGACCCCAAATCAGTGAGTAAGAGTCCATGAAACGGGCCAGAATCGGCAAAACTGCAAGTGTTGATGACCGACACATAAACACACCCCGATGTTCCTCAATCGTGGAAGTCTTTGCAGGACACCAAAACTGAGTAATAGTCCATGAAATGGGCCAGAATCGGCCAAAACTGTGATTGTTGATGACCAACACGTAGCCGCACCTTGGGGTTCAACAACCATGGAAATCATTTGGCATTCCAAAACGGTGAGTAATAGTCCACGAAACGTGTCAGAATCGACAAAAACCACGAACATTGATGACCGACACGTAAACGCACCCCTGGGTTCGTCAATCATGGAAATCA
>NW_021208610.1:0-958 GCF_002162155.2 Triticum dicoccoides
GGGAACCCAAAACTGAGTAATAGTCCAAGAAATGGGCCAAAATCGGCCCAGACTGCGATTCTTGACGACCAACACGTAAGCACAACTTGGGGTTCGACAACCATGGAAATCTCTTTAGGACCCCAAAACAGTGAGTAATAGGCCATGAAATAGGCCAGAATTGGCCAAAACTGCGAGTGTTGATGACCGACACGTAAGCGCACCTCGGGGTTCAACAACTATGGAAATCGCTTCGGTACACCAAAACGACGAGTAATAGTCCACGAAACGGGTCAGAATTGGTCAAAACTTTGAGTGTTGACGACGGACACGTAAACGCATCCCGGGGATCGTCAATCGTGGAAATCGCTCTGGGACCCCAAAACAGTGAGTAATAGTACACGAAACGGACCAGAATCGGCCAAAATAGTGAGTGCTGATGACCGACACTTAAACGCACCTTGGGGTTCCTTAATCGTGGAAATCACTCTGAGACCTCAAAACAGTGAGTAATGGGCCATGAAACGGGGCAGAATCGACAAAAACTGTGAGTGTTGCTGACCGGCACATAAACGCACCCCGGGGTTAAGTTCGTTAATCGTGGAAATCACTCCGGGACCACAAGACAGTGAGTAATAGTCCACGAAACGGGCTAGAATCGGCCCAGACTGCGAGTCTTGACGACCAACACATAAGCACACCATGGGGTCCGACAACCATGGAAATCACTTCGGGACCCCAAAACTGTGAGTAATAGTCCATGAAAGAGCCCAGAATCGGCCAAAACTGCGAGTGTTGATGACCGACACGTAAGCGCACCTTGGGATTCAACAACTATGGAAATCACTTCGGGACACCAAAACGGTGAGTAATAGTCCACTAAACGGGTCAGAATTGGCCAAAACATTGAGTGTTGACGACGGACACGTAAACTCAACCTGGGGATCGTCAATCGTGGAAATCGCTCTGGGTCCCCAAA
>NW_021208611.1:0-1159 GCF_002162155.2 Triticum dicoccoides
GAGAATATAATTGTCGCTTGGCTATTCGGGTTAGGACATTGACTATCTTCCCCGAAGGATGGGTGAGTTGAACAGTCCTAGAGAAGCAATCAATTTTGGCTTGATGAGCCGACATCCAGTCCATACCCAAAATGATATTAATATCTGAAGATTTAAGGGCTATCAAAGACGCGAGGAAAACAAGTCTGTCGACTTGGATTTCATTTCCATAACTTACCCTAGAGGTCTGCCATCTAGAACCAGGAGTAGAAATTTCCATAGTGGATGGCATGTCACAGAATGCAACGTTATGCAAACGAGCATAATTTTCGGATATAAAAGAATGAGAGGCTCCTGTATCGAAAAGAACAGATGCCGGGTGGCAATTAACAAGAAGCGTACCGAGAATGACGTTGGGATCCTCTTGAGCTTCTTCGGCAGAGATACAGTTGACATGGCCACGTGAAGCGGTGACCGGCTTGGCGTGGAATATTTTTCCTGTCGGCTTGCCACGGCCAACAGCTTTAGCAGATTGATTTGGGTTGGTCTGGGGACACTCACACATATAGTGACCAGATTCCCCACACTTGAAACAAGTCATGGAACTGGTACGTGGAGGAGCATTGTTAGTTGGACCCCCATAGGGCTTGGCCGGTGCAGACTGTTGGACAGGGCGAGGCGCCTGGAAAGATGGCGTCGGTGTGAACCTGGGTGGCAGGGCGGTGTTGGGTACCCACACGCGGCGCTTCTGAGGACCAGCACCGGATGAGGAACCCATGTCACGGCCATGCTTGCGTGTTGCGTCATAGTCAGTCTGACCAGTTTCAGCACTGATGGCTTTGTTGACAAGTTTCTGGAAGGATGTGCACTCATGCAGACGGAGGTCGCGGCGAAGCTCAGGACTAAGGCCCTTACGGAACCTTGCTTGCTTCTTGGCATCAGTAGACACTTCCTCAGTTGCATATCGGGCGAGATTACCAAACTCCCTGCTGTAAGCATCCACAGAAAGCCGGCCTTGGGTGAAACTGCAAAATTCTTCACGTTTACGGTCCATGAGACCCTCCGGAATGTGATGTTCACGGAAAGCCTCGCTGAATTCAGCCCAAGTAGTGACATGGCCCGCTGGGCGCATAGCTCCATAATTCTCCCACCATAGACTGGCGGGGCCTTCAAGATGATA
>NW_021208612.1:0-1538 GCF_002162155.2 Triticum dicoccoides
CACACTTAAGGTTCGATGACGCTAGGGTTATAAAGGAAGTTTGTATGTGGTTACCGAATGTTGTTCGGAGTCCCGGATGAGATCCCGGACGTCACGAGGAGTTCCGGAATGGTCCGGAGGTAAAGATTTATATATGGGAAGTCCTATTTTGGCCACTGGAAAATGTTCGGGATTTTTCGGTATTGTACCGGGAAGGTTCTAGAAGGTTCCGGAGTGGGGCCCACCTGCATGGGGGGACCCACATGAACGTGGGTAGTGGGGGAAAGGCCCCACACCCCTGGTCAAGGCGCACCAAGATCCCCCCTTAGAAGGAATAAGATCATATCCCAAAGGGATAAGATCAAGATCCCTAAAAAGGGGGGATAGCAATCGGTGGGGAAGGAAATGATGGGATTTCTTTCCTCCCACCTTTGCCAACGCCCCAATGGACTTAGAGGGCAAGAAACCAGCCCCCTCCACCCCTATATATAGTGGGGAGGCGCATGGGAGCTTCACCCTTGCCCCTGGCGCAGCCCTCCCTCTCCCAAGTGCTCCTCCTCTCTCGCGGTGCTTGGCGAAGCCCTGCAGGATTGCCACGCTCCTCCACCACCACCACGCCGTTGTGCTTCTGCTGGATGGAGTCTTCCTCAACCTCTCCCTCTCTCCTTGCTGGATCAAGGCATGGGAGACGTCACCGGGCTGTACGTGTGTTGAACGCGGAGGTGCCGTCCGTTCGGCACTAGGATCTCCGGTGATTTGGATCACGACGAGTACGACTCCTTCAACCCCGTTCTCTTGAACGCTTCCGCTTAGCGATCTACAAGAGTATGTAGATGCATTCTCTTTCTACTCGTTGCTGGTCTCTCCATAGATAGATCTTGGTGACACGTAGGAAAATTTTGAATTTCTGCTACGTTCCCCAACAGTGGTATTAGAGCTAGGTCTATTGCGTAGATTCTTTGCACGAGTAGAACACAAAGTAGTTGTGGGCGTTGATGTTGTTCAATATGCTTACCGTTACTAGTCCAATCTTGTTTCGACGGTATTGTGGGATGAAGCGGCCCGGACCGACCTTACACGTACTCTTACGTGAGACAGGTTCTACCGATTGACATGCACTTGGTGCATAAGGTGGCTAGCGGGTGCCAGTCTCTCCCACTTTAGTCGGAACGGATTCGATGAAAAGGGTCCTTATGAAGGGTAAATAGCAATTGGCATATCACGTTGTGGTCTTGCGTAGGTAAGAAACATTCTTGCTAGAAACCCATAGCAGCCACGTAAAACATGCAACAACAATTAGAGGACGTCTAACTTGTTTTTGCAGGGTATGCTATGTGATGTGATATGGCCAAGAAGAATGTGATGAATGATATGTGATGTATGAGATTGATCATGTTCTTGTAATAGGATTCACGACTTGCATGTCGATGAGTATGACAACCGGCAGGAGCCATAGGAGTTGTCTTTATTTATTGTATGACCTACGTGTCATTGAAGAACGCCATGTAAACTACTTTACTTTATTGCTAAACGCGTTAGTCATAGAAGTAGAAGTAGTC
>NW_021208613.1:0-959 GCF_002162155.2 Triticum dicoccoides
ATAATTTTTCATATATAAATTATTTAATTTGGAGTTACGGTTGAATTACTATGAATTTTTGAAGTTTTGAACATTTTCTGGAATTTCCTGAATATTTAGAATTAAAATAATTCCAGAAAATGATTTAACTGCGTCAGCCTGACGCCAGCATGACGTCAGCGAGTCAACGGCCAGGTCCAGGTCAAACCTGACGTGCGGGGTCCACACGTCAGTGACACAGGAACTAATCCCGCGTTGACTCGGGCTTTGACCCGCTACGGGGCCCGCTGTCAGTGTCTGTTAGTGTGCTAATTGGGGGGATTAGCCGCTAATGGCAACGCCACGTCAGCTCCCGCCGGAGTTTCGCCGGCGACGACCATGGCCGACGACGGAGATGCAACGTGTGCTCGCTACGGAGCACCATTCGACGCGTGGTTTGCTCCTACGGGTATGCGCCGCATCCAACTGGGCGAGCGGCAGCGGCTGTGGTGGCCGGAGCTCGCCGGAAACGAGCTCGCGGCGGCGCCGGAGTTCCGGACCTCAACGAGAATGGAGCTCCGGTGCACGGGGAAACTAGTGGAGGGTCTCAGCAGACTCCTGACGACGCGAGGAGCACAAATATGTGCTCGGCCGTGACAGATGCTGGCTCAAACAACGACGAGCTACGCGGCGGCGGCATGGAGCTCTCGGCCACGACGGGGCTATGGCCTAGAGGTCAAAAGCGACCAGGGAAGAAGGGGGAAACGACTCAGGGGCTCACCGCGAGTCCGTTGGGAGGGTTAGTGGGCTCGAAGATGTCTTGTCAGGGGGGAATCGACGACGGCGATCGACGGGGCCGAAGGTTGAAGAAGGCGGCGGTGTGGGCGTTCGGGGGCGTCCGGCGGCGCGTGTGCCCTTGAGGAGGCGTAGACGACGGAGGTGGAGCTCCTGGACAGATGGGAAGGCTAGGCGGTGGCTGTGGCCGCGGCGAACGGCGTCGG
>NW_021208614.1:0-905 GCF_002162155.2 Triticum dicoccoides
TGTTGGGGAACGTAGCAGAAATTCAAAAATTTCCTACGTGTCACCAAGATCTATCTATGGAGAGACCAGCAACAAGTAGAAAGAGAGTGCATCTACATACCCTTGTAGATCGCTAAGCGGAAGCGTTCAAGAGAACGGGGTTGAAGGAGTCGTACTCGTCGTGATCCAAATCACCGGAGATCCTAGTGCCGAACGGACGGCACCTCCGCGTTCAACACACGTACAGCCCGGTGACGTCTCCCATGCCTTGATCCAGCAAGGAGAGAGGGAGAGGTTGAGGAAGACTCCGTCCAGCAGCAGCACAACGGCGTGGTGGTGGTGGAGGAGCGTGGCAATCCTGCAGGGCTTCGCCAAGCACCGTGAGAGAGGAGGAGCACTTGGGAGAGGGAGGGCTGCGCCAGGGGCAAGGGTGAAGCTCCCATGCGCCTCCCCACTATATATAGGGGTGGAGGGGGCTGGTTTCTTTCCCTCCAAGTCCATTGGGGCGTTGGCAAAGGTGGGAGGAAAGAAATCCCATCATTTCCTTCCCCATCGATTGCTATCCCCCCTTTTTAGGGATCTTGATCTTATCCCTTTGGGATATGATCTTATTCCTTCTAAGGGGGGATCTTGGTGCGCCTTGACCAGGGGTGTGGGGCCTTGCCCCCACTACCCACGTCCATGTGGGTCCCCCCATGCAGGTGGGCCCCACTCCGGAACCTTCTAGAACCTTCCCGGTACAATACCGAAAAATCCCGAACATTTTCCGGTGGCCAAAATAGGACTTCCCATATATAAATCTTTACCTCCGGACCATTCCGGAACTCCTCGTGACGTCCGGGATCTCATCCGGGACTCCGAACAACATTCGGTAACCACATACAAACTTCCTTTATAACCCTAGTGTCATCGAACCTTAAGTGTGT
>NW_021208615.1:0-1373 GCF_002162155.2 Triticum dicoccoides
GTAACACTAGGAGACATTTCCCGGTAAGAGAGGCTACTAAAGATAAACAACTAGATAGTCAGATCCCACACATACCAAGCATTTCAATCATACACACAATATGCTCGATATGTGCAAATACAACGAAGCATCACAACATGACTCTATGACACAAGTACTTTATTTAAGGCTCAGGGAGCCATACATAACATACACAAAGGTACGGGTCTCACGACCCCACATACAAGTCATACAGTCATACAAACCAGCAGCGGAAGTAACTTGTCTGAGTACAGACAACTAGTAAAACAAAAGAGGCTTGGAAAGCCTAGCTATACTACGTGGTCCTTCACAAGCTCAGGGTCACCACCTGGGTCCTTAGCCTACTCGTTGATGTCAACGTCTACATAGAACCCATCAGAAGGGGTTGCAGCGTCTTCTGTAAAAATGTAGATTATAGCAACATGAGTACAAAGGTACTCAGCAAGACTTACATCAGATCCTACATACATGCATAGTATCAAGAGGGGTTGGTGGAGTTATTGCAGCAAGCCAGCTTTGACTCTTGGCTAGGCTATCCTACGATACTCCAACTTGAAATGATTTTGCGCACACGAGTCCACTACTCACCACTTCAATACACTACCGAGGATCCACCTCCGTCTTCCTACGGAAGAGCCATCCTCGGCACTCACACTTATCTTGAGGCTTTTAACAGTTTCCATTTACTTGTCTATGAACTGTATAGGCAACCAAGTAGTCCTTTACCGCGGACGCGGCTATTCGAATAGATCATGTTAACCCTGCAGGGGTGTACGTCTTCATACATGTTTCCACCACTTAGCGTCTGCACACGACATGTGCTCGGCAGACTTCAAGCGAAAGCCGACGTGGGTGTAGACCACGACCTACCTAAACACTTAAGCATCTAGTCCAGGTTTATCGGCTATTCAGGTTCCATCCGCAGGGAGTCCGACCGAGGTTTCCCATACGGCCCCGAACGATGTGAACAGGGTTCCCGAGATACCTAACGGGTATTCGGTACACCGTGCCACGTACCTACCGCATCACAGCCCACCCCTACGGTCAGCGCTGTCCACGGCCTCCAGTAGGCTACAAACACCAGAAACTACTTGCAACTCCTGGACAGAGAGCTAGGGTGAATAAGAAGTCGAGCGGGGTCATATTTCAGGGCCCAATGCATGGTAGTAGCTGTATCTTAAATCACGCATACAGATCTCAGTGCTTAAGGTCGGCTTCAATGAAACAACCCACCATGTACTCCTACATGGCCTCTCATCGATACCTTTACCAAATCGTGTTCACCACACCACTCTCATTACCGAGATAAACATTTCACTCTAGCCCATCACCCAGATGAACCAGACCTGACA
>NW_021208616.1:0-1229 GCF_002162155.2 Triticum dicoccoides
AGTAGTGTGTATTGAATTCTTGTCTCGAGTCTTGAAGTCTTGAGGCCTTGAAAATGCAGTCCTTGCAGATGCCATCATGGAGTTGTCGTCATTGACGTAGAGTCCTCCTTCTTCACACCACTCTCGAGCACTCATACCAAACCCCGTCTACTATAGCGTAGCATTAAAATAAATAACGTCCCGGGCTTGGTAACAGGGTGATGGGTTCCTACCTCATGCATACTAATCAACTACAAGAATTCAATATCACTACTGGAGGGATTGTTGCGAAGATGACACTAAATGCAATAAAACATAGGTATGAAAGCATGGTCAAAGTGAACTTGCCTGGTAATACTTGATGAAGATAACAACGCTGTCAGAAAATGACTTGGTAGAACTAATCGTCACTCCGTTTAAAATCTATATAGTCAAACATAGCATTCACATAAGCAAACATCCTAGCAAACAATTTTAGCACTCAAAATAACAATCAAAACAGCAAGGAAAATCGATAATAAAACTCAAACAAAAATCAAAAGAAACTTCAAATAAAACTACAAAGAAAAACTACTAACGAAGATCTATGACTTTGCTACAAACATCTAATTTAGTTTTGCCGTAAGTAAAAATTTAACAACAATTAAAATACTAAACTAATAAATTAACAGAAAATAAAATGTAAAATAACTAATTTAACAGAAAGTATTTTTTTCCATAAAATTTTATTTGCAAAAAGAAACAAATAAAAAGCTTTTATAAAACTTTAACTATGACCTATAGAAGGTTTCATACAAAACTAAGGATTTTTTTTTTAAAATCAAATAAATTTTCTCCTGTTGTCTAACAGAAACACAACTAATTTTGTCAAAAGTGACAAAAAGAAATACTTTAAAACTAATAAAAACAATAAAGAAAAGACTAAACCAAAACTATAACTAAAACAGTACTGTTTTGCTAAAAACCTAATTTAAAATAACCTGAAAATAAAATACTAAATACCACTGGATAAACAAAAGTCCTAGAGACCAGGAGCAAAAGGAATTAATTAAAAACCTATTTTTAAACTCCCGGAATAAGCAAAACAAGCT
This sequence comes from Triticum dicoccoides, assembly GCF_002162155.2. Classification (NCBI taxonomy): domain Eukaryota; kingdom Viridiplantae; phylum Streptophyta; class Magnoliopsida; order Poales; family Poaceae; genus Triticum; species Triticum dicoccoides. The sequence continues at coordinate 1,071 of NW_021208616.1, forward strand.
TTAATTCAAATCTGATCTAACTCAATTTTTATAAATCCAAACATAGACAAATTATATATTTTTGGAAACTACAAGAAAATTGTGATCTAACGCAAAAAGAATCAGCATCATTGGACTTCTAGATCAAAAGTTATAAGCTAAACAAGAACGGAACTAAAT
>NW_021208617.1:0-1228 GCF_002162155.2 Triticum dicoccoides
AGTAGTGTGTATTGAATTCTTGTCTCGAGTCTTGAAGTCTTGAGGCCTTGAAAATGCAGTCCTTGCAGATGCCATCATGGAGTTGTCGTCATTGACGTAGAGTCCTCCTTCTTCACACCACTCTCGAGCACTCATACCAAACCCCGTCTACTATAGCGTAGCATTAAAATAAATAACGTCCCGGGCTTGGTAACAGGGTGATGGGTTCCTACCTCATGCATACTAATCAACTACAAGAATTCAATATCACTACTGGAGGGATTGTTGCGAAGATGACACTAAATGCAATAAAACATAGGTATGAAAGCATGGTCAAAGTGAACTTGCCTGGTAATACTTGATGAAGATAACAACGCTGTCAGAAAATGACTTGGTAGAACTAATCGTCACTCCGTTTAAAATCTATATAGTCAAACATAGCATTCACATAAGCAAACATCCTAGCAAACAATTTTAGCACTCAAAATAACAATCAAAACAGCAAGGAAAATCGATAATAAAACTCAAACAAAAATCAAAAGAAACTTCAAATAAAACTACAAAGAAAAACTACTAACGAAGATCTATGACTTTGCTACAAACATCTAATTTAGTTTTGCCGTAAGTAAAAATTTAACAACAATTAAAATACTAAACTAATAAATTAACAGAAAATAAAATGTAAAATAACTAATTTAACAGAAAGTATTTTTTCCATAAAATTTTATTTGCAAAAAGAAACAAATAAAAAGCTTTTATAAAACTTTAACTATGACCTATAGAAGGTTTCATACAAAACTAAGGAATTTTTTTTTAAAATCAAATAAATTTTCTCCTGTTGTCTAACAGAAACACAACTAATTTTGTCAAAAGTGACAAAAAGAAATACTTTAAAACTAATAAAAACAATAAAGAAAAGACTAAACCAAAACTATAACTAAAACAGTACTGTTTTGCTAAAAACCTAATTTAAAATAACCTGAAAATAAAATACTAAATACCACTGGATAAACAAAAGTCCTAGAGACCAGGAGCAAAAGGAATTAATTAAAAACCTATTTTTAAACTCCCGGAATAAGCAAAACAAGCTTTAATTCAAATCTGATCTAACTCAATTTTTATAAATCCAAACATAGACAAATTATATATTTTTGGAAACTACAAGAAAATTGTGATCTAACGCAAAAAGAATCAGCATCATTGGACTTCTAGATCAAAAGTTATAAGCTAAACAAGAACGGAACTAAAT
>NW_021208618.1:0-1001 GCF_002162155.2 Triticum dicoccoides
TTCTAAGTAAACAAGATGCAAAACATGATAAACATCACATGCAATCAAATAATAAGCGTGACATGATATGGCCATTATCACATAGCTCCTTTGATCTCCATCTTGGGGCTCCATGATCATCTTGTCACCGGCTTGACACCATGATCTCCATCATCATGATCTCCATCATCGTGTCTCCATGAAGTTGCTCGCCAACTATTACTTCTACTACTATGGCTAACGCGTTTAGCAATAAAGTAAAGTAATTTACATGGCGTTTCTTGATGACACGCAGGTCATATAAAAGAATAAAGACAACTCCTATGGCTCCTGCCGGTTGTCATACTCATCAACATGCAAGTCGTGATTCCTATTACAATAGCATGAACATCTCATACATCACATATAGATCATTCATCATTCATCACAACTTTGGCCATATCATATCACAAACCACTTGCTGCAAAAACAAGTTAGACGTCCTCTAATTGTTGTTGCAAGTTTTACGTGGCTGCATTAGGGTTCTAGCAAGAACGTTTTCTTACCTATGTTAAAGCCACAACGTGATTTGTCAACTTCTATTTACCCTTCATAAGGACCCTGTTCATCGATTCCGCTCCAACTAAAGTAGGAGAGACAGACACCCGCCAGCCACCTTATGCAACTAGTGCATGTTAGTCGGTGGAACCGGTCTCACGTAAGCGTACGTGTAAGGTTAGTCCGGGCCGCTTCATCCCACAATACTGCTGAAGCAAGAAAGGACTAGTAACGGCAAGAAAGTTGACAAATCTACGCCCACAACAAATTGTGTTCTACTCGCGCAAGAAGAACTACGCATAGACCTAGCTCATGATGCCACTGTTGGGGAACGTTGCAGAAAACAAAAATTTTCCTACTCGTTTCACCAAGATCATCTAGGAGTTCATCTAGCAACGAGTGATTAGATGCATCTACATACCTTTGTAGATCGCGCACGGAAGCGTTCAAAAGAACGGTGATGATGTAGTCGTACTCGACGTGAT
>NW_021208619.1:0-2168 GCF_002162155.2 Triticum dicoccoides
CCAATATTTTCAGAGAGCAACATGAGCATTTTCTTGGACCCTTTTGGAGAAATTTTTATTTGGGTCATTTTCAAAAATGATTCTGAGGGTTCCACCAATCCTCATTTCAAATTTAAATGAAATTTAAATATGATGCACAAATGGCTAGCTAGTCTAAGTCATACCAGACTAGGGATGTGACAACTCGCCCCCTCTTGAAAAAATCTCGTCCCGAGATTCAAGGGTTGACGGAAAGAAAGCGGGGTACTCCAGTCGAAGACGATCTTCTCGCTCCCAAGTAGCTTCTCTCTCGGAATGATGAGACCACTGAACTTTGAGAAACTTGATGTTCTGACGTCGAGTGACACGCTCTGCTTGATCAAGAATGCGAACCGGGTACTCTCGGTATGTGAGGTTATCTTGGAGATCAAGCGTTTCATGGTCCACTCCGCGGATAGGATCCGAGAAGCAACGCCTGAGTTGAGATACGTGGAAGACATCATGAATTCGAGAAAGATGTGGGGGTAGTTCCAATTGGTAGGCAACCTCTCCTCGTTTAGCGAGAATACGAAAAGGACCAATGTAACGAGGAGCCAACTTGCCCTTGATACCGAAATGATGGGTACCCTTCAAAGGAGTAACCCGAAGGTAAGCTTGGTCGCCAATTTCATAAGTCATATCCTTATGATGACGATCATACTGACTCTTTTGACGAGATTGGGCTGTTTTCAAATTCTCATGAATGATGCGAACTTGCTCTTCTGCCTCCTGGATCATGTCCGGTCCAAAGAATTGTCTTTCACCGGTTTCTGACCAGTTCAAAGGTGTTCGACATCTTCGTCCATAGAGAACCTCAAAAGGAGCTTTCTTGAGGCTGGATTGGTAGCTATTGTTATAAGCAAACTCGGCGAAAGGAAGACATTTCTCCCAATCTATACCGAATGAGATAATGCAAGCTCTGAGCATGTCTTTGAGAATTTGATTGACCCGTTCCACCTGACCACTCGACTGAGGGTGGAAAGCGGTACTGAAGGAAAGATGGGTTCCCATGGAAGTTTGGAAACTCTCCCAGAAATGAGAAGTGAAAAGACTGCCACGGTCTGAATTGATCTCTAGTGGAACACCATGCAGTGATACTATTCGAGAAATATATAAGTCAGCAAGCTGACTAGCAGTGATATTTTCTCGAACAGGAAGGAAGTGAGCCACTTTGGAAAGACGATCAACGACTACGAAGATAGCGTTATTCCCTCTCTTGGTCCTGGGAAAGCCGGTGATGAAGTCCATACCAACTTTATCCCATTTCCATTCAGGAATAGCTAAAGGCTGAAGGGTGCCAGCAGGCCTTTGATGCTCTGCCTTAACGCGACGACAAACGTCACATTTAGCAATGAACTCAGCGATTTCTCTCTTCATCCTAGTCCACAAGAACCTCTGGCGTAGGTCCTGATACATCTTAGTACTACTGGGATGAATCGTGAGAGGAGATTCATGCGCCTCCTTAAGAATCAGTTGTCGAAGATGTTGATTCTTGGGAACCACCAAGCGATTCTCAAAGAAAACAACACCACGATCATCCATAGTGAAACATCCACCAACTCCCTTCTTAATGTTTCTCTTGATCCGGGAAATTCCTGTGTCTTGCTTTTGAGCAGCGATAATCCGATCTTCAAGATCAGGTTTCGCCACCAAGGTAGAAAGAAATCCGCGAGGAGCTATGTGAAGATTAAGCTTACAGAATTCCTCATGGAGAAGTGGTTGGGCTTGCTGCAACATGAGATTGTTGCAATAGGTTTTACGGCTTAGCGCATCAGCCATGACATTGGCTTTGCCTGGAGTGTAGGTAATCCCTAGATCATAATCTGTGATTAACTCCAACCAACGTCTTTGCCTAAGGTTCAGATCTGGTTGGGTGAAGATATACTTGAGACTCTGGTGATCAGTGTAGATCTCGCAACGTTTACCAAGGAGGTAATGTCGCCAGGTCTTGAGTGCATAGACTACGGCTGCAAGCTCTAGATCATGTGTAGGATAATTCTCCTCATGTGGATGCAACTGTCGAGATGCATAGGCAATCACATGACGATCCTGCATAAGAATGCAACCTAGTCCCTGTCGTGAGGCGTCGCAGTAGATAATAAAGTCTTTAGTGAAATCCGGTGGCACAAGTATGGGAGCAGAAGTCAGGC
>NW_021208620.1:0-818 GCF_002162155.2 Triticum dicoccoides
TAGTAATAGTCCATGAAACGGGCCAGAATCGACAAAAACCGCGAGTGTTGATGACCGACAGGAAAAGGCGTCCCTGGGTTCGTCAATCGTGGTAATCACTCCGGGACCCCAAAACAGTGATCAATAGCCAACGAAATGGGCCAGAATCGGCCCAAATTGTGAGTGTTGATGACCGACACGGAAACGCACCCCAAGGTTCGTCAATCGCGGAAATCACTTTGGCAACCTAAAACCGAGTAATAGTCCAAGAAACGGGCCAGAACCGGGCCAAACTGCGAGTCTTGACGACCAACACGTAAGCACACCTTGGGGTTCGACAACCATGGAAATCGCTTTGGGACCCCAAACGGTGAGTAATAGTCCACGAAAGAGCCCAGAATCGGCCAAATCTAGGATTATTGATGAACGATACATAAACGCACCCCGGGGTTCGTCAATCATGGAAATCTCTCGGGGACCCCAAACCAGTGAGTAGTAGTCAATGAAACGGGCCAGAATCGGCAAAACTGCAAGTGTTGATGACCGGCACACAAACACATCCCGGTGTTCGTCAATCGTGGAAATCTTAGCGGGACACCCAAACTGAGTACTAGTCCATGAAACGGGCCAGAATCGGCCAAAACTGTGATTGTTGATGACCGACACGTAGCCACACCTTGGGGTTCAACAACCATGGAAATCGTTTTGGGACGCCAAAACGGTGAGTAATAGTCCACGAAACGGGTCAGAATCGACAAAAACCGCGAATGTTGATGACCGACATGTAAACGCACCCCTGGGTTCGTCAATCATGGAAATGACTCTGGACCCCAAAACAG
>NW_021208621.1:0-929 GCF_002162155.2 Triticum dicoccoides
AACGGTAGGGCAAAAACGCTACTGTAAGTCATTTTTCATTAGGGAACATTTTTTGAGTTCACAAACATTTTTCCAAACTAGATTTTGTTTTCGTATTTAAGAATACTTTTTAAATTTACGAAATTATTTTTTCTGAATTGCAAACATTTTTCAATATCGTGTACATTTTTAAAAATCGTAAAAAAAATCGTGACTATTTTGCAGGCTGGCCGGCCCATGAAAGGAGCGACCGGTCTACCAAACAGCTGCAAACCCTAAAAAAAAACCAAACAGCTGCAGGGTTCAATTGTTTTTCGCAGTGGAGGAGCCGGTGTATTTAGGCATATCCTATTTGCGAACATTTTTTTTCAAATGCAAGAATCCTTTTCAAATTTGCGAACATTTTTTGAGTTCATGAACATTTTTCTAAACTCTTGAAGATTTTCCAAATTTGTTTCCAGATTTGTGAACATTTTTACAAACTCCTGAAGTTTTTATGTATTTATGAAAATATCAAATTTCCGAACATTTTGTTTCTGATTTGGGAACTTTTTTAGAGTTCACGAACATTTTTCTAAACTCCTGAAGTTTTTTTTTTATTTTCAAATTTTTAACATTTTTCTGATTTTTTTACCAAAGAACGGTAGGGCAAAAACGCTACTGTAAGTCATTTTTCATTAGGGAACATTTTTTGAGTTCACAAACATTTTTCCAAACTAGATTTTGTTTTCGTATTTAAGAATACTTTTTAAATTTACGAAATTATTTTTTCTGATTTGCGAACATTTTTCAATATCGTGTACATTTTTAAAAATCGTAAAAAAAATCGTGACTATTTTGCAGGCTGGCCGGCCCATGAAAGGAGCGACCGGTCTACCAAACAGCTGCAAACCCTAAAAAAAAAACCAAACAGCTGCAGGGTTCAATTGTTTTTCGCAGTGGAGGAGCCG
>NW_021208622.1:0-1705 GCF_002162155.2 Triticum dicoccoides
TTATGTTGCTGAGTGTGACGTTTGTCGTCGTATCAAAGCAGAGCATCAAAGGCCTGCTGGAACTCTGCAACCTATCTCTATTCCTGAATGGAAATGGGACCATGTTGAAATGGACTTCGTCACTGGATTCCCCAAATCGCAGAAAGGTAATGATGCTATTCTTGTCGTCATTGACCGACTTTCTAAAGTTGCACATTTTCTGGCTGTCAAGGAAACGATCACTGCTAGTCAGCTAGCAAACCTCTACATGTCCAGAATTGTCTCGCTTCACGGTATTCCATTGGTAATCAGTTCAGACCGTGGCAGCTTATTCACTTCAAGATTCTGGGCAAGTTTCCAAGAAGCTATGGGCACTCATCTGTCTTTCAGCACTGCTTTTCATCCTCAGTCGCAAGGGCAAGTTGAACGTGTCAACCAAGTTCTCGAAGACATGCTTCGAGCTTGTGTTATTTCCTTCGGCAAGAAATGGGAGGAATCTCTCCCGTATGCTGAGTTCTCTTATAGTAATAGCTATCAAGCTAGTCTGAAGATGGCCCCCTTCGAAGTGTTATATGGACGAAAGTGCCGAACCCCTCTGCACTGGTCAGAAACTGGGGAACGTCCACTCTTTGGTCCGGATATTATCCAACATGCCGAAGAACAAGTCCGCATTATTCGCGAGAATCTCAAGATGGCTCAGTCGCGTCAGAAGAGTCAGTATGACCGTAAACATAAGGACATGGTCTATCAGCCTGGCGAAAAGGCCTATCTTCGCGTCACACCAATAAAGGGTGCTCACTGCTTCGGGATCAAGGGCAAGCTAGCTCCTCGCTATATTGGCCCATTCACTATTCTCGAAAAGCGTGGAAAAGTGGCATAAAAACTGGATCTTCCGCCGAACCTTTCTCAGGTTCACGATGTGTTCCATGTGTCACAGCTACACCGTTGCTTCAAGGACCCAATCCGAGGAGTGGATCATGAAGTGCTCGAGCTGCAACAGGACCTCTCCTATAAAGAACATCCGGTCCGCATTCTCGACCAAGCTGAACGCCGCACACGTCAGAAGGCGATCAAGTTCCTCAAAGTCCAGTGGTCGCACCATTCTGAAGATGAAGCCACTTGGGAACGCGAGGATCACCTACGTGAGGAATACCCCGCTCTGTTTCCTTCTACCTCCTAAATCTTAGGACGAGATTTCTTGTAGTGGAGGAGATTTGTAACGCCCGGATAATTAGGCTACAGTAAAACTCTCCTGATGATGCCATGTCATCTATGTTACTGTTGCTAATTAAGTGGTAGTTCAAAAACATTGCAAATTCAAAAATGAATTAGCGACAAACACCCAAAGTTTTCAAAAGTCAAAACAAAAATGTTCGGTGGGTGCCAAATATTGCAATGGTAATTATGGTGAAGTAAACACATTTTTAGAAAATTCCTAATTACTTTGAAATGAAATAAAACAGAAAAGGAAATAAACAAAAAGAAAAAGTGAAAATAAAACAAAAGGAAAACCCCCCAAACCCCCTGGGCCAACTGGCCTAGCTAAACGAGCCTGGCCGGCCCACCTGGCCCATCCGGCCGAACCGGCCCGCCTCCCCCTGTCGCCTCCCTTCCCTGTTCCCCCGACCCGGGGCGGAACAGGGGCGCGTCCCCGCCGCACCCTCTCGCCGGCGACGACGAGTGGATAAGGGCGCCGACGCTGCGCCCCCTCGGTCTCTCCTCCCAC
>NW_021208623.1:0-1126 GCF_002162155.2 Triticum dicoccoides
ATTGACCTCTATTTCTCGTAAAGTGCTTGTGGCAGGAACAATGGAATAATTTCTGTGGATACTACGTGTGCGAGTTCATGTACAACGCGACTTTGAAAAATAAGCGGGGCTACTCTAAAAGACAATATGAAGTGCGTAAGCAATAATATTCACAATTTCATTTTATTACACCATCATTTTTGTTGAGTTTTATTCATATATGTATTAACCCCCTTCTTCAAATTAGACGTGGCAGATGCGGAATGAACTCCTAGAACAAGATTGCATGAAAGCAGTTCAAGAGGAATTGGCGGGATTCTTTCTTGACCACGTCATCAATAAAACCGGAGAATACCAAGTGGAAGTTGATTTCAAATGCTAGGGGATTGTAAGAGATCTTACATATTGTATATGTATGTAGCCAGTAGTGTCGGATAGATAATACGAAAACTTGTTGTTCGACCAATCTCTCGAAGAAGGAGAGGTCGATCGATCACTTCTCTCGCTATGCATGACGAACTTCTGTACTTAATGATTTCCTTCATTTTCTTACTAGCTAGCGTGTCGAGGGCCTCTCTATGTACAGTACGTAGCGTCGACCAAGCACGGACATAAGAGAGGACACTTCTCTCTATTAATTAGCTAGCTAACACAATATATGAAACACCTAAATTAACCCCCCCAAACCCCCCCTTAAAAAAAACAAAAATCCCAGCCACTGAAATGCTGACGCGTGGATGCCTTTTGATCCCGGTTGGTGCCACCAACCGGGACCAAAGGCCCTCCTTCTTGGGCTCGGCGCACCGGCCAAGTGGAGGCCCATCTGTCCCGGTTCGTGTTAGAACCGGGACTAAAGGTCTAGGGCATTAGTAACGACCCTTTAGTCCCGGTTTAAGAACCGGGACAAAAGGCCCTCACCAACCGGGACTAATAGGGTTTTTCTACTAGTGTACCCGGCTACAACGAAACTATTTTTAGAATTCTACAATACTGATACCACGGGTTTCCTCTCTTCGATTGCAATGAAATTGGATGAGATTATCAAGGATTGATGTTCGAAAAACAGTGCTTAGTAGTGCCCTAAGATCAATAAAACAAATCTTGTGCTGTAATTTCTCTCGGATGTCCTTGAAAAATAAAACCTCTC
>NW_021208624.1:0-969 GCF_002162155.2 Triticum dicoccoides
CACAAAGGATGTACGAGTTCAGGCCCTTCTCGGAAGAAGTAACAGCCCTACGTCTCGGAGCCCGGAGGCGGTCGAGTGGATTATGAATGTATGAATTACAAGGTGCCGAACCCCTCTGCCTGTGGAGGGGGGTGGCTTATATAGAGTGCGCCAGGACCCCAGCCAGCCCACGTAGGAGAGGGTTTAAGGTGAGTTAAGTCTGGGGCGTTACTGGTAACGCCCCACATAAAGGCCTTTACTATCATAAAGTCTACTTGATTACAGGCCGTTGCAGTGCAGAGTGCCTCTTGACCTCCTGGTGGTCGAGTGAGTCTTCGTGGTCGAGTCCTTCAGGCCAGTCGAGTGAATCCTCGTTGGTCGACTGGAAGGCGACCTCTTCTAAGGATGTCCTGGGGTAAGTTACTTGGATCAGGTCCATGACCCTACCCTAGGTACATAACCCCATCAGGGCTTCCCTCCTTTTGTTTGTTTTTTTTTCTTTTTGGTTTTCTGTTTTTCTTTCCTTTTGTATTTTCTTTTATTATTTCTTTTCTGCTTAAACCATTTAATCCATTTAGCCATTTTATAAAAATATGTTTGTTGCACTATAATTACCTTTGTAATATTCGTCAACCACCGAACAATTTTATTTTAAATTTTGAAAACTTTTATTGTTTTCATCAATTTGAATTTTGAATTTGAACGGTTTCGAATTATTGCGAGGATAGCAACAGTAATCGGGATGACGTGCCATGATTAGCGTGGGATTACTGTAGCAAGATTATCCGGGCGTTACAAATCTCCTCCACTACAAGAAATCTCGTCCCGAGATTTTAGGAGGTAGAAGGAAACAGTGCGGGGTATTCATCACGCAGGCGATCCTCGCGTTCCCAGGTGGCTTCGTCTTCAGAGTGATTCGACCACTGGACCTTGAAGAACTTGATCGCCTTCTGACGTGTGCGGCGTTCAGCTTGGTCGAGAATGCGGACC
>NW_021208625.1:0-970 GCF_002162155.2 Triticum dicoccoides
CGGTGAGCTACGCCACCGTTTCCCCCTCTCCTTCCCCTCGTTCCCTCACCGTAGCCACCTCCCCACCACGGCCGAACCTCCGCCGTCGCCGAGCTCGCCGTCGACGCAGCTCCGGTGACCATTTGGTCACCCCGGCGAGTCCAACGAGTTCGCAAGACCCCGTAGAGCGTCCCTAGCGCCTCGCTTTGCTCGACTTCGAGCTCCAGCACCGTTCCCGTGCACGACCGAACCCCGGCGGCCGCAGCCGAGCTCGCCGCCGTCGACTCCGGCCACCCCGACCCCAACGGGCTCCGCCAAGAGCTGCGGGTTGGCCTCAGCTCCACTCCGGTGGTCTCCGCGGTCCGTTTGGTGGCCGAAATGACCAAAACCACTTCCGCCGCCGCGTCGGGCTCGCCGGCGGCTAAACGCCGGTGCAGCCGACTCGGGTTTGACCACGGGTGGGCCCTGGTTGACTCCCCTGAGTCAATGACAGGTGGGGCCCAGCCCTGTTAATTAAACGGGATTAGTTTTAATTAAGTTTAGGTAAAATAATCACCCTGACATGCGGGACCCACTGTCAGGTTTGACCTGGACCAGTTCCGTTGACCTGCTGACGTCACACTGACGTCAGGCTGACGCAGTAATTGATTTTCTGGATTTAAATTAAATCAGGAAATTCCAGAATATTATTTAAACTTCAAAAATTCATAACTTTTATTCTGTAACTCCAAATTGGACAAATTATATATGAAAAATGATCAGAAAAATCCAATCTACCCATCTGTACTATTTTCATGCATGATCAAACAAGTTAAATTGATGTTTTAAGCAGAACAAGAAAAGGCACTTAAAAAGGCCATATTTGAATTTGGAATTTGAATCTTTGATTCAAATTTGTTCAAACCCTTCTGGCCTTAGTTGCATTAGCCCAATACACTCATTTTGCCATGTCTCATGCATGCATCATGTTGTTGCATACTGTTTGGTAATG
>NW_021208626.1:0-924 GCF_002162155.2 Triticum dicoccoides
AAACCTTGATGAATATGGAAATGCTCAAGTTCTTGAGAGCACGCACAAGCGCTACGTGTTATCATCGGCACTAACTGGGATTCCTCTCAGTTTCCTCGGCAATGCTATGACCCTTTCAAACAGTGAATCCACTCTCTTTTGTTGGGTTCTTCCCCAGTTACCAGAATCATTCCCAACATTTGCATTTTGTTCCCAGCTTGCACCGCCAATGTGCCCTTCTACCATGGGTCTCTTCCATTTCCGGTGATAAGCAAAATCATCCATTGCGTTGTCTTCAACAAGGTAATCCACATCATCCAAGTCCGAGTATGCCATTCTACCGACCCCCTCCAAACGATCGCTCGAGAATTGCCTTAGGCTGGTTTAAAGAGTTTCAATGATCTCTGAATCAAAAGTAATTCTTTTTGCCACTTAAGGGGATATCTCTACGAGTCACCTTCCCTAAGATGCCTCGTTGTGGTATCATGGAAATCCAACTCCTCGCTACCTTGACAATCATTTACCACCTTCTTAGGTGTGGAATCGTTGTCTACCTAGTGAACCTTCGTCATCCGTTTCTTCCACCCCTCTTGATGTGTATCTCGTGTCTCAACCCGAGAGATGGTCCTATGTCTCATTCCGTGAGTTGTTCGATCTTCGAGAAGATCGACCCTTCTAGAGTCTCCTTCTTCCCTCCATGTCATGTTGACAGGATTTTCAAGGCAAGACTTCAAGACAATGATGGTGAATGAATCAACGTTCAACTGAAGTGCACCCTGGATCGTGAAGATTGTACTAGTTTGCGTTTCCCCTTCATCCTACCCTACGCTTGAATCTCGAGACGAGATTCTTGTTTAGTGGGGGTGAGTTGTCACATCCCTAGCTTCTGGCATTGCTCTAGATTAGCTTCATGTGTGCATCATGTCTATATTTTTGAAACTTGAA
>NW_021208627.1:0-1777 GCF_002162155.2 Triticum dicoccoides
CCTCTGTGAACAAATCAACATCGTGCCCCTCTCATGACCTTCAACTATGACTTTTATGCAGAGCTAGTTGCTCAGTTCTTTGCAACCATCTGGTATGGCACCAACTCAGAGCGCACTTTGATCTGGATGACCAATGGCAGGTAGTTGCGCACCACTTGGGCTGAGTTTATGGCTCTTCTTGGATATCCTGACGAGGGGCTGAGGAAGCCTCTTGGCCTTCGTCCTCACCATGAGGGGGGCTACTCACAAGGATGAGCTGAAACCTCACATGATTACCACCAAGATTGAGAAGGGAGTCAAGAAGGATCTCAAGCCTTTCTTTGACATTATGCATCGCATCTTTCGGCAAACTCTTTTTCCTCGCATTGGCAACTTGGACATGGTGCATGGCCATCTTGTGGATATGCTCCTATTGTGCCACTCTGAGAAGGGCACGGATGTCGTCCTAGATGTCTCTCACGTCATGTGGAAGGAGCTAGTGAGTGCTACCTATGGAGATCACTGCCCAATTTATGCTCCTTTCATCTTCAAGCTGATTCCGTCTACCTGGAGCTCCACTTTCCCTGGTATACCACTTGAGCATGGACCCTTGACTCCTCATGACATTCTCAACTTGCGTCAGAAGGAGCTTTGGGCCTCCACTACTCATCCTGAGGCGGTTGTATCTTCTGCTTCTGGAGAGGATCAAGGTGATGATGGTGGTCCTGCTCCTGGCTCAGAGCATTCTTCTGGTCAGTCAGGTTGGGCGGACAAGCTCAAGCATAAGGTGAAGAAAATATTTTGCTTTTAGACGGATGTTCAACACAAGATGTACTTGGCACATGTGGATGCCAAGAAGGCTCGTCAGGAGAGGAAGGCGGTCATGAGGAAGCTTGAGATCCCATTTCAAGATGGCTCTGAGGACCGTATCACTCCGGAGGACAAATGGATTTCTTCGTACTCTCACTGGACGGATTCGGATGAGTCAAATGCTGCTACTTCTGCTCCAACTCAGGACCAGGAGATCGAGGAGGAGCCCGATGGGTCTGAGGAGATGTCTGCTGATGGGTCTGATTCTGAGGAGGAGTCTGACGAGTCCATGGGAGGAGACTAGTGCCATCTGGAGTTGCGTTAGGTATCTCTCTTCCTTTTTGGTGTCTTGATGCCAAAGGGGGGAGAGGTTTAGGACCGAGGATTTGTCTTTCTGCAGGGTGTTGCTGAGTCACAAGCTTGGTTCTTGTTGTTGCCCTTGTGTTTCTACTTGTGAACTCTTTTCCTTCGTTTGCTTTGGTTTGGTGTGAGACTCTCTATCATATGGTGTAAGACATATGCTACCCAGGTTAATCTTGTTATGTCTCTATGTGCGTGAATGTATGATCTTTTGTCTTATTAGTTTCCTTGCTTAAATGTCCCTTATATCATTGCAAGGATTGCCCGGTCTATAAAATATAGGGGGAGTGTTGATCCTAGTATGTGTGTTGTGCAGTCCAAAGCACATATTTTGAATGCACACATCTAGGGGGGGCCTGTCTATCTTTTATAGATTCTTGGGTTTGCATATGCTCATTATATATCTCTTTGAGCAAATCTCGTATTGTCATCAATCCACCAAAAAGGGGGAGATTGTAAGGGCATATTTCTCCCTAAGTGGTTTTGGTGATTGACAATGCATTTGCGGACTAATCGTGTGCATTGAGCATTTCAGATATCTCATGGCTAGGCACTAGATGATTCGACGCCCCTCGGAGCCTTTCGAAGACGGCGGTTTTTTCTATGTTTCTTTTCGGTGGATTTGAGT
>NW_021208628.1:0-1879 GCF_002162155.2 Triticum dicoccoides
TAGCACTGGGCTAGCAGGACTCCGGTGAACCGGGCTGTAGCGGGCTAACAGGACTCCGGTATTCATCGCGTGACATTTCCCCGAAGGGACAGACACAGGAACGAAGAAGGACACATGCCGGCCAGCCTAAGTGTTCCGGAGCAGTAGCAAGCTACCATGGCTCGGTGGAAACACTAGGAGACATTTCCCGATAAGAGAGGCTACTAAAGATAAACAACTAGATAGTCAGATCCCACACATACCAAGCATTTCAATAACATACACACAATATGCTCGATATGTGCAAACACAACATGGCATCACAACAAGACTCTACGACTCAAGTAATTTATTCATTAGGCTCCGAGGAGCGAGATATTACAAACATGGGTCTCACGACCCAACAATCAGAGCATACAAGTCAAAGCACAAGCGGAAGCTATCATGTCTGAGTACAGACGTCTATAAATGAAAAAGGCTGAGAAGCCTGACTATCTATCAGATCCTCCCGAGGGCACAAGATCGTAGCTGAGGTAACAAGCTAAACGTCGAAGTCCACGCGAAACTACTAGTGAGACCGAACTCTCTCTGCAAAAACATAAAATAGGCAAACGTGAGTACAAATGTACCCAGCAAGACTTACATCAGATCTATCTACATATGCATCATTATCAACAAAGGGGATGGTGGGGTTTAACTGCAGCAAGCCAGCTTTGACTCGGTGGCTATCCTGAACTACGACTGCAAGTAACTCTTTTGAGGTGGCGCACACGAGTCCACATATTCACCATATCAATACACCACTATGGATCCGCTCCCGTCTCCCTACGAGAACGCCATCCATAGCACTCACGCTTATCTTGCGCATTTTAAAGTATCCACTTTCACTTGTCTATGAACTGATATAAGCAACCCAGAAGTCCTTTACCGCGGACACGGCTATTCGAATAGATGATGTTAACCCTGCAGGGGTGTACTTCTTCACACACGCTCTCACCACTTACCGCCGTTTACACGACATGTACTCGGCAACCTTCAAGCGGAAGCCCAACGTGGGTGTCGGCCACGGCCTACCTAAACACTCAAGTCTCTAGTCCAGGTTTATCGCCTATTTGGGTTCCATCCATGAGGAGATCCGGCCGGAGTTTCGCTCACAGCCCCAAACAATGTGAACAGGGTTCCGTGACACCAAACGGGCGCCCGGTTTACCCGGCCACGTGCCTACCGCATCACAGCCCACCCCTACGGTCAGCGCTGCGCACGGCCTTCAGCATACTACAAACACCAGAAACTACTTGCAACTCCTGGACAGAGGACAAGGGTGATCAAGAAGCCGAGAGGGTCCATTGGTTTCGGGCCCAATGCGTGGTAGTAGCTGAATCATGGATCACAAACACAGAACTCAGTTCCTGAGGACGGCTGCAATGAGAGAACCCACCATGTACTCCTACATGGCCTCTCACCGCTACCTTTACCAAATCGTGTTCACACACTTAGCTCACACACAGTAGGACATGTTCACACGCCTCTGATTCATCCCCGATGAATCAGACCTGACTCAACTCTAAGCAGTAGCAGGCATGACAAACAAGCATGAATGAGTAGGCACATCAGGGCTCAAACAACTCCTACTCATGCTAGTGGGTTTCATCTATTTACTGTGGCAATGACAGGTCATGCAGAGGATAAAGGGGTTCAGCTACCGCAGCAAGTAACAAATATGTCGTTGTTGTCCTAATGCAGTAAAAGAGAGCAGGAGCGAGAGAGTGGGATTTTATCGGAATGAACAAGGGGGTTTTGCTTGCCTGGCACTTCTGAAGATAACATTGAGTCTTCATCAGTGTCAACGATCACATCATCGGTATCACGTCTATCGAGAGGGGACAATACCGGCAACACA
>NW_021208629.1:0-1896 GCF_002162155.2 Triticum dicoccoides
GCCATGCGTTCGTCGAGCGTCGACTTTGTCTGTCCGTGAGCACCTCTTCCACACAATCAACCGCAGATACACGGATACACATGTACTCGTATACTTGTACTTCATAGCTTCTGACCTCTCTGAATTTGTGTGCATGTTTTTGGTGCATGCATAGCTCCACCACTGAATTTGGAATTTCAGTCAATGCTTAAACTTGATAAAAAAGAGCAAGAAACAATGACAAATGATGTGTGTTTTTCAGGGAAGTGAGCTGAGAATTTAGATGTTCCTTTCACAATATTGAGGGCATCGATCAAGCTAGTATATGGTCGTTAAAAACTAGTATGATGTTATGTATTTATGGTTGTAGGAAAGATGGTTTCTACGTCAAAAGTATGTGGTAGTTGTGTGTGCGTGTGCCCGCGTGCGTGTTTCTGTGTGTGGTTGTGTGATGGGTGTGTCCTTCTATTTTATTCATATGTAAAAAGGAAAAAAAAGGTCTCATATATGAGATAAGCAATTAGTTAAAAAATGTAATAATGAAAAAATGTTATCCATGAAAATTCTCATATTCTTAAAATAAAGACCAAGAAGTTCAAGTAAAAAAAGAAGAATTTGATGTCTATTTAAAAATTGTGATTTTTCACGCGTCAAAAAGATTTTCAACCAAGTTCAAAATATAATAATCAAGGAGTTCAATGTTTATAGAAAAATTGAACGACCTTGCTTCTTAAAAAACAGGAACTTCAAATTAAAAATAGCAAAACAAGAAGTCCAAATTAACAAGATGGAGCTATTCAATGATTATAGGAAACTTGGATTTTTCTTGTTATTAAAGAATGGAAACAAGAAGTTCAAAAATTTAAATAACGTAGTAGTTTGATCTATAAAAAATAGAAAAATCCAAATCTGCTAACGGGAAGATCATAAGAAGTTCAAACAGAAAAATACAGAAGTTCAAAAGATAACAATGCACTTTGAAGTGAATATTTCACCGTTTCTAAAATAAAAAAACAAGAAGTTCAAATTCTAAAAATAGAGCCGTTCAAAAATCATAAAAAGTATTTTCATCGTTTCTAAATAAAAAATGGCACTTCGTTATTTATGAACAAGCCCTCCCACCCCTGTTGTGGCCATGCTTGACCCATGGCTTCTGGCCATCATCGCGGTCAATCCTCTGCCTTTAATATTTCTTCAAGACACGCATTTTGAAAAAATGGAACCTGAAGATACTGGTTCTTCCGTCGGCCGAGCGGTGGATGCAACACACTCCATCACTGTCAAAAAATGGGTGCTCCCAGATACATAAATTTTCTCTTGCGTACGTGTGTTTCTCTCCGGCAGAAAGAGAGAAGTTCATCCTAGCTACTGGGGGTCGTTCAATGTGTATACTAAAAGAAGGGGGGAACAACATGTGAGCATCAATGTGTGGGTGTTGTTCTATTATGTCTCTCTGTGTGTGTGTGTGTGTAACTTTTGCACAAAAATAAACACTAGAAGTTCACAAAACCCCGAAAAGCCTACAAGTTAAAAGACAAAACAATAGACAATTTTTTCCGTCTCTAAAACTAAACCAAGAAGTTCAAATTTAAGATACATAGCAGGGTCAATGTTTATAAGAAAATTAGAATTTTTTATATCTAAAGAAAAGCAAGAAGTTCAAAATAACATAACACATGACTTTGATGCTTATGTTTTTTATAAAAAGAACATTGTTTTACGGTTTCAAAAAATGGAAAAATAAAGTATTTCAAATAAACCAAGAAGTTCAAATTATAAAAAACAAGTTCAATATTTATAAAAAATAATAGGTTTCCTTTGTTAGTAAAGAATAAAATTAAAGAAGTTCAAATTAAAATAAAAAGAGTAGTTTGATGTTTACAGAAAACTCAAATTCTTTCCATTTCTAGGAAAAAA
>NW_021208630.1:0-843 GCF_002162155.2 Triticum dicoccoides
AAGACATACCCTTGGACCCAATAAGGCCAGTGGAAACAACACTCAAAACTATATGTGCCAAATGCAAAAGATACTTGGCCGATTCATGCGGATGCCGTCGTCAGAGGCTACACTGCTAAGTCATGCTCAAGGCAAATGGTATAGTCCCTTATATGACATATACAATCACTCAATAAGGCCAGTGGCGAGCACACTCAAAAGTATATGTGCCAAGTGAACAAGATACTTGACCGATTCATTCGGATGCCTTCATCAGGCTAAACGGCTATGTCATGGACAAGACAAAATGGTAAAGTCCCTTGAATGAAATACGTAATCACTCGATAAGGCCAGTCGCGAGCACACTCAAAACTATTTGAGGCATGTGACCAAGATACTTCAGCGATTCATGTGTGCAACTCATCACAAAGACCCTTACACGGACCCATGAACGGGCTGTACAGGGACACGGGAAAGAAGTGCTTGACATACTTCATGGACGGATGTGGACGCGCCCCATGGATCACCAGGCAAAAACACTTAAAGGTAGCCGTGAACGGGCTGTACGAGGAAACGGGAAAAAACTGGCCGACAGCCGTCGTGGACGGAAGTTGACGCGCGCCATGGAAAACTGGGCAGAACCACCTACGTGGCACATAGACGGACCCTTACACGGAGCCGTGAACGGGCTGTACGTGGACACGGGAAAAAACTGGCCGACGGCCGTCGTGGACGGAAGTTGACGCGCGCCATGGAATACTGGGCAAAACCACGTACGTGGCACACGCCGCGTACACAGACCCTTACACGGACCCGTGAACGGGCTGTACGTGGACACGGGAAAAAACTGGCGGATGGCCGTCG
>NW_021208631.1:0-1217 GCF_002162155.2 Triticum dicoccoides
ACTTGTGTCCATGGGGTGACTCTTGCCTCCGTATATAAAGGATCCAAGGGGGGGTGCGGCCGGCCCTAGGAGGAGGCGCGCAGGAGGAGTCCTACTCCTACCGGGAGTAGGACTCCCCTCCCTTTCCTTAAGGAAGGGAGAGAGGAGAGGGGGGCGCCGCCCCTCCCTCCTAGTCCAATTCGGACTAGGGGAGAGGGGGCGCGCGGCCTGCCCTGGCAGCCCCTCCTCTTCTCCAGTTTAGGCCCATGAGGCCCATTAACCCCCCGGGGGGTTCCGGTAACCCCCCGGTGCTCCGGTTTTATCCGAAACTTCCCCGGAACACTTCCGGTGTCCGAATATAGCCGTCCAATATATCAATCTTTATGTCTCGACCATTTTGAGACTCCTCGTCATGTCCGTGATCACATCCGGGACTCCGAACTAACTTCGGTACATCAAAACTCATAAACTCATAATATAACTGTCATCGAAACCTTAAGCGTGCGGACCCTACGGGTTCGAGAACAATGTAGACATGACCGAGACATGTCTCCGGTCAATAACCAATAGCGGAACATGGATGCTCATATTGGCTCCTACATATTCTACGAAGATCTTTTATCGGTCAGACCGCATAACAACATACGTTGTTCCCTTTGTCATCGGTATGTTACTTGCCCGAGATTCGATCGTCGGTATCCCATACCTAGTTCAATCTCGTTACCGGCAAGTCTCTTTACTCGTTCCGTAATACATCATCTCACAACTAACTCATTAGTTGCAATGCTTGCAAGGCTTATGTGACGTGTATTACCGAGAGGGCCCAGAGATACCTCTCCGACAATCGGAGTGACAAATCCTAATCTCGAAATACGCCAACCCAACATGTACCTTTGGAGACACCTGTAGAGCACCTTTATAATCACCCAGTTACGTTGTGACGTTTGGTAGCACACAAAGTGTTCCTCCGGCAAACGGGAGTTGCATAATCTCATAGTCATAGGAACATGTATAAGTCATGAAGAAAGCAATAGCAACATACTAAACGATCGGGTGCTAAGCTAATGGAATGGGTCATGTCAATCAGATCATTCACCTAATGATGTGATCCCGTTAATCAAATAACAACTCTTTGTCCATGGTTAGGAAACATAACCATCTTTGATTAATGAGCTAGTCAAGTAGAGGCATACTAGTGACACTCTGTTTGTCTATGTATTCACACATGTATTATGTTT
>NW_021208632.1:0-2380 GCF_002162155.2 Triticum dicoccoides
TCATCACTTGTAACTCCGTTCTTGTTTCCCTTGCGCATGCCATCATCTCCATGCTTGTTCTTGCTCCAATGTTCATCCTTCTCCAAGCTAGGCCCTTCATTTGTAAGCAAAACAAATGTATCCAATTTAGGCAGCATCATATTCTCATGAACATTAGAATCATTACCAAGAAACGAAAGTACCTGGTAATTTAGTTGGCGTGCACGAGCTCTAGTAATTGGTCCAGTATGTATAGCAGCAGGGGCTGTGGGTGTAACAATTGTATTGATGTCCTCATCACATCATCTCATCAAAAGACGGGACACCTTTGCCTCTATCAAGTGGTATCAGATTTCCAGGTTGCTCGGTGAGATTTTACAGTTTTTCGTAGTTTAGATCGAGTCTGTTCTTCATACCTACAGTCCACGAAAAAGCCAAAAAAAAGGATTAGTTCATCATATCCGAACCAATCTGAGCCTTTGCATAATCTTTTTAGGGTTTTGCTTTGTTGAATTTGCGGTTGCATCGTCGTGTCTAGTTGCTGGTCTTAGCGTTAGTCTTTTAGAGTTTCGAGTTCTGGTCATAAGTTGTCACGCCGCCACCGTACCATCATCATCGCCCCTGTCACCTACCACCACCGCTCCGAATCCGTATCCATATACCACCACCAATCCGTATCCATATACCACCACCGATCCATATCCATATATTACCACCGCTGCCATATACCACCACCATATATCCACCACCAATCCGAGTTCCTTGCATATTAGGTTTGTTTTTGAGATCCATCTAGATTCCGGTTCGTGTTTCCTTGCCGGAGTAGGTTTCGGGAAAAAAAAGAGTCCGGAAACCACCCTCCGTTTAGGCCCAAAAATTTTCAAAAATGCATTTTTCGAAAAAATTTCCGGCTATCCTATTTTTAGGTGTTTCTGAGTGTTTTGAGACAGGTGCCATTATAGGAAGTTTTTTTTGACCCGTTTCTAGTTTTTGGGTCCGGGCAGTCGAAAAAACGAAAAAAAAAATTGGTCGAAAAAATTTCGTGCCCATCCTGTCAGTTTGACCTAGGAAGAGTTTTGAGACACTCGCCATTATAGTGATTTTTCGCAAAAAAAAGCAGCGCGAAAAAAAAAGAACGCAAAAAAAAGAGCGAAAAATAATAATTCCAGAGTGTGCTTTTTCCTTGTTTACGTGCAGCGCCGTGATTTTGTTAGTGTTCTAGGCTCGCGTCTCTAGCACGGTCTAGCCTAGGACCAGCACAGTACCGTCGTTGAGCGTTTATTCAACTTTGCATCTCTGAATTGATTATTGCTAACCCTTTTTGCTACCATATTATAAGCCTTCCCAGCTCCACATACATCTACGTCGTGCGTTTGACTCTCCCTGGTAATCGCTCTATCCAAGCTTTGAGAGTTTTGACTACAACGGTTGCCGATCACCGCCTGCTGCTGGGTAAGAACTGGTAAGAATTTGAGTTTTGCTTGACGGGTTTGTGATACACCACCACCACTTCTTAGTAGTCTGTAGGATCATATTCTTGTGTGTTTCTATTTGCTGCTAACCATGGTAGGATCACAAGCCGATGAGACTGGTTGGGAGAACCTGACGAACAAACAGCTACATGATAAATTTCAGCAAATGATGAGTGGACAGGTGCAAGATGTGCTAAACAGATTTGACGAGGCCATGGAGAAGATAGATGGCATGGAGAAGACATTCGAAACAAAGCTTGATAGCAAGTTTAATGAATTGCTCGCGCGTTTACCACCACCGCCGCCGGCTGCACCTATCGCACCTCTGCAACACCAACAACAACGCATCCTTCCGAATCAGTATGGACGAGCTAAGCGTGTTCCTATTGAGGATGGCCAAACTTCTGGTGCTGTTGTTCCTGTTATTGATGCTTCTTTGGCTCCTGCTACTGCTGCTGCTGGTACCCAGGAAGATGATGAGTATGCGGGCGATTATGAGGATGAGGTTGATCAAAATCAGAACTACGTGCACCCACCAGCACCACCACCAGCAGGTCGACCTCAGGTATATATTCGTAATGGTAGGCCTGCACCACCACCTCAGGTACGAGATGATGTGCATGTTCCTAAACTGAAATTGAATATTCCACCATTTGAGGGTAGATATGTTCCTGATATATATCTTACTTGGGAGTTAGAAACTGAACAACATTTTACATGTTTACAATATCTCGAGGAGAGACGGGTTGCTGCTGCTATTTGTGCTTTCACTAGTTTTGCATGTGTATGGTGGTCTGAACATTGTAGATTATATCCTATTCCAACTACTTGGGCTGCTTTGAAAACTTCTATGCGTACTCGTTGGGTTCCACCATACTATCAACGTGAATTGCTTCAAAAATTACAGCGCTTAAGACAAGGAAAAAATT
>NW_021208633.1:0-996 GCF_002162155.2 Triticum dicoccoides
AAAATTCAGCATCATGCTTTGACCATATCACATCACAACATGCCCTGCAAAAACAAGTTAGACGTCCTCTACTTTGTTGTTGCTTGTTTTACGTGGCTGCTACGGGCTTAAGTAAGAACCAATCTCACCTACGCATCAAAACCACAACGATAGTTTGTCAAATAGACTCCGTTTTAACCTTCGCAAGGACCGGGCGTAGCCATACTTGGTTCAACTAAAGTTGGAGAGACAGTCGCCCGCAAGCCATCTCTGTGCAAAGCACGTCGAGGGAACCGGTCTCGCGTAAGCGTACGCGTAAGGTTGGTCTGGGTCGTCTCGTCCAACAATACCGCCAAACCAAAATATGACATGCTGGTAGGCAGTATGACTTGTATCGTCCACAACTCACTTGTGTTCTACTCGTGCATATAACATCAACATCAATAACCTAGGCTCGGATGCCACTCTTGGGTTTCGTAGTAATTTCAAAAAAATTCTTACGCACACGCAAGATCATGTGATGCATAGCAACGAGGGTAGAGTATTGTCTACGTACCCAACGCAGACCGACTGCGGAAGCGATGACACGACGTAGAGGAAGTAGTCGTACGTCTTCTCGATCCAACCGATCAAGTACCGAAACTACGGCACCTCCGAGTTCGAGCACACGTTCAGCTCGATGACGATCCCCGGACTCCGATCCAGCAAAGTGTCGGGGAAGAGTTTCGTCAGCACGACGGCGTGGTGACGATCTTGATGAATTACAGCAGCAGGGCTTCGCCTAAACTCCGCTTACAGTATTATCGAGGAATATGGTGGCAGGGGGCACCGCACACGGCTAAGGAATCGATCACGTGGATCAACTTGTGTCAACTTGTGTGTTTAGAGGTGCCCCTGCCTCCGTATATAAAGGAGCCAAGGGGGGAGGGGGCGCCGGCCAAGAGGGAGAGGCGCAGGAGGAGTCCTACTCCTACCGGGAGTAGGACTCCCCCCCCAATCCTATTCCAACTAGGATTC
>NW_021208634.1:0-2100 GCF_002162155.2 Triticum dicoccoides
TATGCAAAAAGATTCAACGTTATACCATTCTCTGACTTTTCTAGGGAATTTTTGCAACAGCGGTAAACTTTCTGTTTTCAAACAGCAACATGTATACAAGCAAAATAAGCATGGAAAAGGCTATCCTTGACTTTTTTATTGAAACTAAAGATGCAAAACTTTTATTCTAACTAACAGCAAGAAAAAACTAACAAAATAAAATGACGCTCCAAGCAAAATACATATCATGTGGCGAATAAAAATATAGCTCCAAGTAAAGTTACCGATGAACGAAGACGAAAGAGGGGATGCCTTCCGGGGCATCCCCAAGCTTAGTTGCTTGGTTGTCCTTGAATATTACCTTGGGGTGCCTTGGGCATCCCCAACCTTAGGCTCTTTACACTCCTTATTCTATAGTCCATCGAATCTTTACCCAAAACTTGAAAACTTCAACCACACAAAACTCAAAACAAAACTCGTAAGCTCCGTTAGTATAAGAAAATAAAACCACCACTTAGGTACTGTAATGAACTCATTATAAATTCATATTGGTGTAATATCTACTGTATTATAACTTATCTATGGTTCATACCACTTAATACTAGCCATAGATGCATCAAAATAAGCAAACAACACAATGAAAACAGAATCTGTCAAAAACAGAACAGTCTGTAGTAATCTGTATAAAATGCATACTTGTGAAACACCAAAAATTATGAAATAAATTTATGGACCTGATAAATTTGTCTATTAATCATCTGCAAAAAGAATAAACCTAAAAGAACTCTCCAGTAAAAAATGGCAGCTAATCTCGTGAGCGCAAAAGTTTCTGTTTTTTACAGCAAGATCACATAAACTTTACCCAAGTCTTCCCAAAGGTTCTACTTGGCACTTTATTGAAACATATGCTATAAAACAATATTATAACAGTAGCATAATCATGTGGACACACAAAAACAGTAAATATAAATATTGGGTTGTCTCCCAACAAGCGCTTTTTTAATGCCTTTCTAGCTAGGCATGATGATGACAATGATGCTCACATAAAAGATAAGAACTGAAACATAACGGGAGCATCATGAAGCATATGACTAGCACATTTAAGTCTAACTCACTTCCTATGCATAGGGATTTTGTGAGCAAACAAGTTATGGGAACAATAATCAACTAGCATAGGAAGGTAGCACAAGCATAACTTCAAGACTTTAAGCACATAGGGAGGAAACTTGATATTATTGCAATTCCTACAAGCATATATTCCTCCCTCATAATAATTTTCAGTAGCATCATGAATGAATTCAACAATATAACCAGCACCTAAAGCATTCTTTTCATGACCTACAAGCATGGAAAATTTACTACTCTCCACATAAGCAAAATTCTTCTCATTCGGAATGCTGGGAGTATCATAAGAGACTTGAACACTAAAAATTGATTCCACATTAAAAGATTAATGTTCAGAGAAAGGGTAATCATAATCATGACAAGTTTTATAAATATAATCATCACTACTTTTTATACCATAAGTTTCATCACAATAATCATCATAAGTAGCAACTTCGGTCTCATCATAATTGATTGAAACCTCTCCCAAAATAGTGGAATCACTAAATAAAGTTGACACTCTTCCAAATCCACTTTAATATTCATCACAATAAGATTCAACATCCTCCAAAATAGTGGGATCACTACTTCCTAAAGTTGAAACTCTTCCAAACCCACTTTCATCAATATAATCATCATAAAGAGGCATGCTATCATCATAACAACTTTGCATATTAAAACTTGGGATGCTAAAAATATCATATTCATTAAACGTAGCATCCCCAAGCTTGGGACAAACATTAATTCCAGCAAATATATTCTCAAATATTTCATCCTCATAAAACATAGCTTTCCCAAGCTTGGGCCCTTTCATATCATAAGCATAATCACTCTCATCATTAAAAATATGAATAGCACCAATAGTATATCAATTATCATCATCACAAGTAGTAGTAGGAGCAACATCATTTGGGAGGGATACCTTTTTACCTTTGTTTCTCCTTCTTTTCTTTTTCTTCTTCACATTATGTGTAGGTTCAACCTTCCTCTTTGAGATCCTTATTGATGAGATTGGTT
>NW_021208635.1:0-1413 GCF_002162155.2 Triticum dicoccoides
TCCTCCTCGTCTCCGTCGGTCGTCCCCGTCCTCCTCCACAACGGCTACCTCGAGCCTCGCCGCCCCCTGGTCTCTACTCGAACGTGAGGCCCGCCTCCCCCCTCTCTTCCCCCTTTGACCGGCGCCGCCTCCCGCTCGTCCCCGCGCACTAGCACGAGCCGCTCCGCCCCTGACCTTCCCCCCCTCGTGCCCGTGCCGTGCGCGCGACGCGCCCGCGTGCCCGTCGCATCAGCGACGTCTGGCCGCGCCTCGCTGCTCGTCGGAGGCCGCCAGCCCGCGCCTCCTGCCATCCGCGCCGCCCCTGTGTCTGCCTTCGCTCGCCGCGGTCGGCCGGCGAGCCTTGCCGAGGCCACGGCCTCGCCCCACCGCGCCCTGGTGACCTCCACCTACGCCCCGGGTTCACCCACTCGGGTGCTCGCGCCCATGCCCGGGGCCAGCCGCCCGAACGTCCGCGCCCGCACCTGCGGCGCCCGCAGCACCCAAACCCACTATGGCCCCTAGGGCCTATGACAGTCGGGCCCCACGCCCCCTGAACGTTTAAAAAAATAATAAAAGTAAATAAATAAAATATTAATTAGTTAATTAATTAAAGATTTAATTAACTTAATTAATCCTGATTAGATTAACCTAATCATCTGGTTTAGTTAATTAACCTATTAGGTTTAGTTAACAGTCAATGACATGCGGGACCCACATGTCAGCTTGACCAGTCAACACCTCTGTTGACTGATAATGTCATGCTGACGTCATGCTGATGCAATAATACTATTTTCGAATTTAATTAATAATTAATAAGTTAGAAAATGATTTAAAAACTTTAAAAATTAATATAAAATAAACCATAGCTCGGATGGAAAAACTGTGTACATGAAAGTTGCTCAGAACGACGAGACGAATCCGGATACGCGGTCCGTTCGTCCGCCACACACCCCTAACCTATCGAACCCGCAACTTTCCCCCTCCGGCTCCTCTGCCCGAAAACACGAAACACCGGGAATACTTTTCCGGATGTTTTCCCCCCTTCACCAGTATCACCTACTACCGCGTTAGGGCACACCGAACACCGCGTATTGCCTTGTTATATTTTGTGATGCTTTGTTTGCTCTGTATTCATTATTTCTTCCCCCTCTCCTCTCCGGTAGACTACGAGACCGACGTTGTTGCTGACCAGTTCGACTACGGAGTTGACGACCCTCTCTCTTGCCAGAGCAACCAGGCAAGCCCCCCCCCCCTTGATCACCAGATATCGCCTATTCTCCTCTATACTGCTTGCATTAGAGTAGTGTAGCATGTTACTGCTTTCGTTAATCCTATTCTGATGCATAGCCTGACATTGTCGCTACATCTGTTGATACCTTACCTGCAATCCTAAATGCTTAGTATAGGATGCTAGTTTATCTACATTCTTGTCAG
>NW_021208636.1:0-1128 GCF_002162155.2 Triticum dicoccoides
AGCACATGAAGCGATTTGGGTGAAGGAGTTCATCACCGACCTAGGAGTCATACCCAATGCGTCGGGGCCGATCAAACTCTTCTGTGACAACACTGGAGCTATTGCCCTCGCAAAGGAGCCCAGGTTTCACAAGAAGACCAGGCACATCAAGCGTCGTTTCAACTCCATCCGTGAAAATGTTCAAGATGGAGACATAGAGATTTGCAAAGTGCACACGGATCTGAATGTCGCAGATCCGCTGACTAAACCTCTCTCGCGTGCAAAACATGATCAACACCAGAACTCTATGGGTGTTCGATTCATCACAATGTAACTAGATTAGTGACTCTAGTGCAAGTGGGAGACTGTTGGAAATATGCCCTAGAGGCAATAATAAAAGTATTATTATATTTCATTGTTCATGATAATTGTCTTTTATTCATGCTATAACTGTATTATCCGGAAATCGTAATACACATGTGAATACTTAGACCACACAATGTCCCTGGTAAGCCTCTAGTTGACCAGCTCGTTGTGATCAACAGATAGTCATGGTTTCCTGACTATGGACATTGGATGTCGTTGATAACGGGATCACATCATTAGGAGAATGATGTGATGGACAAGACCCAATCCTAAGCATAGCATAAAAGATCGTGTAGTTCGTTTTGCTAGAGCTTTGCAAATGTCAAGTATCTCTTCCTTCGACCATGAGATCGTGTAACTCCCGGATACCGTAAGAGTGCCTTGGGTGTACCAAACGTCACAACGTAACTGGGTGACTATAAAGGTGCATTACATGTATCTCCGAAAGTAGCTGTTGGGTTGACACGGATCGAGACTGGGATTTGTCACTCCGTATGACGGAGAGGTATCTCTGGGCCCACTCGGTAATGCATCATCATAATGAGCTCAATGTGACCAAGGTGTTGGACACGGGATCATGCATTACGGTACGAGTAAAGTGACTTGCCGGTAACGAGACTGAACAAGGTATTGGGATACCGACGATCGAGTCTCGGGCAAGTAACGTACCGATTGACAAAGGGAATTGCATACAGGGTTTGATCAAATCCTCGACATAGTGGTTCATCCGATGACAACATCGAGGAGCATGTGGGAGCCATCATGGGTATCCAGATCCCGCTG
>NW_021208637.1:0-1352 GCF_002162155.2 Triticum dicoccoides
GTTTGTAGGTAGTGCTATTTTTCTACCAAGTGGCACCCGGCAGGGTGGGCTTGGGACAGACTAGGCACACGTGGCCTGGTGTACCGAGTGGCACCCGGATGGTGGGCTCGGGAACCCTGTACACATCGTTTGGGGCCGTAAGCGACACCCCGGCCGGATCTCCTTGCGGATGGAACCCGAATAGGCGATAAACCTGGATTAGAGTCTTGTGTGGTTAGTCAGGTCGTGGCCGACACCCTCGCCAGGCTTCCGCTTGAAGGTTGCCGAGATACATGACGTGTACATGGCGGTAAGTGGCGAGAGCGTGTGTGAAGAAGTACACCCCTGCAGGGTTAACATGATCTATTCGAATAGCCGGGTCCGCGGTTATGGACTTCTTGGATGCTTACATGGTACATAGACAACTTGAAGTGGATACTATAAAATGCTCAAGACAAGTGTGAGTGCTATGGATGGCCTTCTCGTAGGGAGACGGGGATTAATCCATAATAGTGTATTGTGTGGTGATTAGTGGACTCGTGTACGTTGTTTCACCTCCAGAGTTTCTGGTAGTCGTAGAACAGGATAGCCACAGAGTCAAAGTTGGCTTGCGGCAACTAAACCCCACATTACCTCTTAATACAGATGCATGTATGGTAGGATCTGATGTAAGTCTTGCTGAGTACCTTTGTACTCATGTTGCTTTATTTATGTTTTGCAGCGGAGACTCCGGTCTTACTAGTGTTCTCGTGGACTTCGACTAGTAGCTAGTACCTCAGCTACGATCTTGAGCGGACGTTGTAGATAGTCAGGCTTTCAGCCTTTTTCATTTATAGATGTCTGTACTCAGACATGTAATGCTTCCGCTTGTTGCTTGATTGCTCTGACTGTTGGGTCATGTGACCCCTGTTTGTAATAATGTTGTGATGGCTCTTCTGAGCCTTTATCTATATAAGTTGTTGAGTTATGCTGTGATGCCATGTTGTACAGCACATACTTGCATGTTATGCGTACGTGTAATGTGTATTGTTATGTGTGGGATCTGACTACCTAGTTGTTTATTCTTAGTAGCCTCTCTTACCGGGAAATGTCTCCTAGTGCTTCCACTGAGCCCTGGTAGCTTGCTACTGCTCCGGAACACTTAGGCAGGCCGGCATGTGTCCTTCTTCGATCCTGTGTCTGTCCCTTCGGGGAAATGTCACGCGATGAATACCGGAGTCCTGCTAGCCCGCTACAGCCCGGTTCACCGGAGTCCTGTTAGCCCAGTGCTACAGCCTGGATTCACTCGTTGATGACCGACACGTTCGATGCTGGGTCATGGATGCCTGTCCCTGTAAGTTAGTGCCACTTTGGGTTTACGACTAGCCATGTCA
>NW_021208638.1:0-1189 GCF_002162155.2 Triticum dicoccoides
AACGGGTGCGTCACCAAGCGGTGCTTGTAGGACATAATCTTTCTTGGCAGCTATGAGGATGATCCTCAGGTTCCGGACCCAGTCCGTATAGTTGCTGCCATCGTCTTTCAGCTTAGTTTTCTCTAGGAACGCGTTGAAGTTGAGGACTACGTTGGCCATTTGATCTACAAGACATATTGCAAAGATTTTAGACTAAGTTCATGATAATTAAGTTCAACTAATCAAATTATTAGTGAACTCCCACTTAGATTAGACATCCCTCTAGTCATCTAAGTATTACATGATCCGAGTTAAACTAGACCGTGTCCGATCATCACGTGAGACGGACTAGTCAACATCGGTGAACATCTTCATGTTGATCGTATCTTCTATACGAATCATGCTCGACCTTTCGGTCTTCTGTGTTCCGAGGCCATGTCTGTACATGCTAGGCTCGTCAAGTCAACCTAAGTGTTTGCATGTGTAAATCTGTCTTACACCCGTTGTATGTGAACGTCTGAATAAAACACCCGATCATCACGTGGTGTTTTGAAACAGCGAACTGTCGCAACGGTGCACAGTTAGGGGAAACACTTCTTGAATTTTATTGTGAGGGATCATCTTATTTACTACCGTCGTTCTAAGTAAACAAGATGCAAAACATGATAAACATCACATGCAATCAAATAATAAACGTGACATGATATGGCCATTTTCACATAGCTCCTTTGATCTCCATCTTGGGGCTCCGTGATCATATTGTCACCGGCTTGACACCATGATCTCCATCATCATGATCTCCATCATCGTGTCTCCATGAAGTTGCTCGCCAACTATTACTTCTACTACTATGGCTAACGCGTTTAGCAATAAAGTAAAGTAATTTACATGGCGTTTCTCGATGACACGCAGGTCATTAAAAGAATAAAGACAACTCCTATGGCTCCTGCCGGTTGTCATACTCATCGACATGCAAGTCGTGAATCCTATTACAATAGCATGAACATCTCATACATCACATATAGATCATTCATCATTCATCACAACTTTGGCCATATCATATCACAAACCACTTGCTGCAAAAACAAGTTAGACGTCCTCTAATTGTTGTTGCAAGTTTTACGTGGCTGAATTAGGGTTCTAGCAAGAACGTTTTCTTACCTACGTTAAAGCCACAACGTGATTTGTCAACTTCTATTTACCCTTCATA
>NW_021208639.1:0-1430 GCF_002162155.2 Triticum dicoccoides
CCGATCATCAAGGCACAGGCCCATCTGCCGCATCGGCTGCTCGTGGTGGCACGCAGAAACGCCGGGCCGCGTCGACCCACTTTGGCAGTCGGCCCAAGAAGCCCAAGAGTACCGCGGCGGCGACCAGCGGGACGAAGCGGCCGCGAAGGCGGCCCGCTTCCGCAAGGTGGTGAAGCAGCCGCAGGCGGTTTCAGCATAAGTGTCGTTTCTCTTACACCTTTCTTTTTCTTCTTCGGTTGATATTCTTCTAAGCCTTCTTCTTAACTTATCCAACAGGGCCCCATTTTCCCTCAGGCGGTTCCCTGCCGCCTCCTTAGTCGGAGCCGTGGGAGGGTCCTCAAGCTTCCGTTGTGTGGATCCCCGTGCCGATCTCCTAGGGGCGACAGAGCGGAACGCGCGGGAGGCGCGGGAGGAGCGGGAGGCGGAGGAGCAGAGGGTGGCTCGGGAGGCGAGGAAGAAGTCGGCGGAGGCACGGGCGGACGCGGCTGCCAAGGCCCAGGCGGAGGCCGCGGCCGCGGAGAAGGAAGTGGAGGCCCTGCAGAACCAGCCTCCACAGCTCGTCATCCCCCTTCGCGCCGCGGCTCCCGACATCCCAGTGCCCCCGCCGGAGGAGGCCGGCCGCGGCCAGCCGGTGATGGAGAGGGAGGCGGCGCCGTCGCCGCCGACTGGAACGGGCCAAGGAGACTGGCCCGATGCACCGCCCGCGCAGCCGGCTGGAGGTGAGCCGACTGTGGGAGCGGATCTTGTGGTCTCGTCACCGTCTCGTTGGCGCACGGGGAAGGCGACTTCGGCACCGGAGCCGCAAAAAACTACGCGCACCAGCTCGTCGGCCCAGGTCCTGGAAGCGGCTAGCGATAGCTCGTCCGGGTGGACGCCGGGCGGTGGGACGGCCGTGCTGAACGTGGCGGCGCAGGACGTCCGGAACTGGCTTCAGGCCCAAGCTGCCGCGCTCAAGCAGTACACTCAAGAGTTTCTCACGATGCGAACGGTGATCCGGGTGAGTCCTCCCGCTTTTCTTTGATTGCTCCTGATTTCTTCCGTGGGGGCGCGTCAGCGCACCCACTGGGTGTAGTCCCCGAGTTCCGAGTCAGCTGCTCAGCAGGCGGCTTGGAACTTCTTGGTAGACTTCGATTGCCGTCTTGTTCTCACTCGCATCTCTTATCTTATCTGCAGGAGTATCATAACCTCCGCGTAGCTGCTTTCAACTCCCAGGCCCAGGAGTTGAATCAGAAAGCCATTGATCTGACCGAGAGCCGGAGTAAGTGCTTCATCTTTTATCTCAAGTGGGGGCGCATCAGCGCACCCACTGGGTGTAGTCCCCGAGATTCGGGCCGACGCTGAGTAGTCGGGTCAGATCTTTTCCTAACGACTTCTTTCTTCATATCTACAGGGGCCAATGCTGACTTGAGGGGCCAGCTAAGAGGAGCCCG
>NW_021208640.1:0-1912 GCF_002162155.2 Triticum dicoccoides
GCCAAAGGGATCATAGGGATGAACACTCTCTTTCCAGCATGTTGTCCACTAATGAAACCATGAAGTATGTTAGAAGATAAGGCCGAAATATGCTACAATCAACAACACTTGGAATGAACTCGCTATATGTTCTTTTACTAAATCATGTAATTGAAGGAAACAAACTGCTTCAGAACACAAGTTATAAAAAACTGAAAAATTGATGATCGTAAATTTAGCTGCATGTTCCTACTCCATTTTGTAGAAGTATACATATTTATGAAATCACACTGGTCGACTATGCTGGTTTGTAGATTACATACCTGCTTTTGTTTGGTGGCAACACAAAAACTTAACAAGTCTATTTCTGATATCAATTTCAGTTCCATGCCCTCAACAACATTTTATAGGAAAATCACAACAACTTAAAGCCTAGGTGTATATGCACCACACTGACAGTGACCAACAAGATTATCAGCTAGAACAACGAAAGATATTTTTAAACACTAACAACATGAACAAAGATCATCCAGATCAAAAGGGAAGAACTGAGAGGGGGCGAGAAGAGGCTCACCACCAAGTTACGTCACTGGCAGTGGCAGCGAGGATAGCGGGAACAACTTGTCAGTGAAGTGTGCTTCTCCTTCGCGCACACGAGCCTCTGCGCACACAAGCTGCAGGCCAGCCTCCACCTCTGAAATTGTCAAACTCCCAATAATCAAAACACTAACGTAGAAGAAAAATAA
Source organism: Triticum dicoccoides (assembly GCF_002162155.2). Classification (NCBI taxonomy): domain Eukaryota; kingdom Viridiplantae; phylum Streptophyta; class Magnoliopsida; order Poales; family Poaceae; genus Triticum; species Triticum dicoccoides. The sequence continues at coordinate 726 of NW_021208640.1, forward strand.
TACTTCAGAAGCAGAATCTTAATGATAACCACAGCCATGTATTCATAGAACACACAATATTGTGTAAATATCAACAACTTGTGCACGAAACTTAACAAAATGCACCCATGATAATACATAAAACAATATCTTATCTAGAAACAATATTGTAGTTAAAATTGAATGGCAAACATAAAAAAATATTGTCATGTCAACCAGATCCACACATGGACAATTACCAGTGTAGTTCCTTGTGAGGGAAGAGGAATTTGAGTCACTTTTGCAGCTCGTATTTTGGTATTCTACTCGACTCTATAGGTTGTTTGCGCCTGGAATAGTAAGAAGAAAAAGAGATAATTTAGCACTTCAGCCACATACAATGGGAGGCTTGAATTTCAGAATTTAACACCATTATAACATTACATAGTATGTACAACAACATTAGCAACAACAACTACATAAATCAGTACAAAGGCCGTTGGATGTCTTCAGAAAACTTAGAATATAAGACAGAAGAAAGCAGTCTGACCATATGAGTATTATACAGCTGAATACATTTAACCTGGCCATGAGTCCATGACTGACTGGCTGATCATTTTATCCAACTGCTAAGCAAAACCAAAAGAGCGCTCCTGTCCATCATGCCACCTCTTCTCGAAAAAGAGAAGTGCTACCAACTTACTTTCTCCTAACATTTCATTTGATAATGCAGCTGGATTTGGCCGAAGCAAACAGCCACGCCTTACTTTGCCAGTTACAGCTAATGAAAATCATGGTCATTCAGGAAAAAGAAACACAGTGGTCATAGTCGCCTGAGTTTCAGCATCGATAAGAAACATCATGGGAAAAATACTATAGGGAATTAGGGATTGAAACGGAGAGAGACGACATGGTCGCTACTTACCGATGGATGGAGCAGAACATTGCCGCGGAGATAGGGCGGAGGACGGAGCGACAATGACGGCACGGAGGGGACCGGTGGCGATCTCGAACCGGCAGGGAACTGGCGGCGGAGGACTCCGCGCCGCCGCGCCGTAGGCTCAGGCGTGGCCTCGTACGCCGGTGGTTGTCCCGCACGCGTCCACGTCGGCTCCTGCAAGCCTCTTGCCGCGGAGGATGAGGGGCGGCGAAGGGCGCGGCGGGGCGGCTCCGGCGGCGGGGGCGGGGTCGGCGGGGGCGGGCTCCCGCGGCTGGGGAGGCTCCCGGCG
>NW_021208641.1:0-1721 GCF_002162155.2 Triticum dicoccoides
CCTGCCATCCGCGCCGCCCCTGTGTCTGCCTTCGCTCGCCGCGGTCGGCCGGCGAGCCTTGCCGAGGCCACGACCTCGCCCCACCGCGCCCTGGTGACCTCCACCTACGCCCCGGGTTCACCCACTCGGGTGCTCGCGCCCATGCCCGGGGCCAGCCGCCCGAACGTCCGCGCCCGCACCTGCGGCGCCCGCAGCACCCAAACCCACTATGGCCCCTAGGGCCTATGACAGTCGGGCCCCACGCCCCCTGAACGTTTAAAAAAAAAAGTAAATAAATAAAATATTAATTAGTTAATTAATTAAAGATTTAATTAACTTAATTAATCCTGATTAGATTAACCTAATCATCTGGTTTAGTTAATTAACCTGTTAGGTTTAGTTAACAGTCAATGACATGCGGGACCCACATGTCAGCTTGACCAGTCAACACCTCTGTTGACTGATAATGTCATGCTGACGTCATGCTGATGCAATAATACTATTTTCGAATTTAATTAATAATTAATAAGTTAGAAAATGATTTAAAAACTTTAAAAATTAATATAAAATAAACCGTAGCTCGGATGGAAAAACTTTGTACATGAAAGTTGCTCAGAACGACGAGACGAATCCAGATACGCGACCCGTTCGTCTGCCACACAACCCTAGCATAGTGAACCTGCAACATTTCACCTCCGGTTCATCTGTCCAAAAACGCGAAACGCCGGGGATACTTTCCCGGATGTTTCCCCCCTTCACCGGTATCACCTACTACCGCGTTAGGGCACACCGAACACCGCGTATTGTCTTGTTACGCTTTGTGATACTTTGATTGCTCTGTTATTTATTGTGTTCCCTCTCCGTTACTTCTTTCCGATAGACCCCGAGACTGCCGGCGACCCCCAGTTCGACTACAGAGTTGACGGCCCCTCCTTGCCAGAGCAACCAGGCAAGCCCCCCCCCCCCTTGATCACCAGATATCGCCTATTCTACTCTATACTGCTTGCATTAGAGTAGTGTAGCATGTTACTGCTTTCCGTTGATCCTAATCTGATGCATAGCCTGACATTGTTGCTACACCTGTTGATACCTTACCTGCAATCCTAAATGCTTAGTATAGGATGCTAGTTTATCATCATTGGCCCTACATTCTTGTCAGTCTGCCTTGCTATACTACTGGGCCGTGATCACTCGGGAGGTGATCACGGGTATATACTATACATACATACATACTATACAGATGGTGACTAAAGTCGGGTCAGCTCGAAGAGTACCCGCGAGTGATTCACGGATTGGGGGCTGAAAGGACCTTTGTCCCGACGGCCCTCTGTGTGGATCTTTGTGGCGGAGCGACAGGGCAGGTTGAGACCACCTAGGAGACAGGTGGGCCTGGCCCTGTTCGGCATTCGCGGATACTTAACACGCTTAACGAGATCTTGGTATTTGATCTGAGTCGGCTACGAGCCTATACGCACTAACCATCTACGTGGGAGTAGTTATGGGTATCCCGACGTCGTGGTATCAGCCGAAGCACTTCAGACGTCAGCGACGGAGCGGCGCGCGCCGAATTGGACTGGAACGCCACTAGGCTAGGTCTGCTTTCGGCCGCCCTCGCAACGTGCAGGTGTGCTATGGGCGATGGGCCCAGACCCCTGTGCGCTTAGGTTTAGACCGGCGTGCTGGCCTCTCTGTTGTGCCTAGGTGGGGCTGCGACGTGTTGATCTTCCGCGGCCGGGCATGAC
>NW_021208642.1:0-1029 GCF_002162155.2 Triticum dicoccoides
CAATGAAACGGTAGTAGACGTTCTGCGGTAACGATGCAGCATGAATATTATTAAATACTTGGAGCGCGATAAAATCATGAGTTTTTTACACAACGTGGGCACATGTGCTATAGGACTGATGGTAATTTTTCATAATTTTTTGTGATGGAGAAGTATCTGAACACTTCCCTCTACGCGGATTGCTCTTCGCACGTCTACGACTGTGGCCGGCGGCCTCCGGGGGCTAGCATACCGTCAAATCTTGCGTAGGCGGCCTCTCACAAGTCTAGAAGTGTTGAGGCGGTTGCAAACGCCCAGCACGCGTCTCCGGGGTGTGCCCCCCCCTCACGAAAGCCGCCGCCGCCGGCACCTGGAGGGGGGAAACGGACGCGTCGGGTCTACACGGAGTGGATGTAGCTGTGGGCCTGGCCCGGATGTTGCTCCAAAGTGTTCCTCTGGGCCGACCTAACACAACCGGGTGGAGAGGTCCACTGGTCAAAGCCCGTCCGTGCAAAGTCAAAGGGCTAGATCCCGTGGTCAAACGCTACAGGGTTAGGCGGGACAGGGGCCCTGGGGGGGTAGCAATGCCACCGGAGCGTCGTACCGGGCCCTCATACATGCGGGTGGTGTTGTGGCATGTCCGAAGAGGCGGCACGCGTCTCCGGGTTGTGGCCCCCCTCACGGACGGCAATGAAACGGTAGTAGACGTTCTGCGGTAATGATGCAGCGTGAATATTATTAAATACTTGGAGCGCGATAAAATCATGAGTTTTTTACACAACGTGGGCACATGTGCTATAGGACTGATGGTAATTTTTCATAATTTTTTGTGATGGAGAAGTATCTGAACACTTCCCTCTACGCGGATTGCTCTTCGCACGTCTACGACTGTGGCCGGCGGCCTCCGGGGGCTAGCATACCGTCAAATCTTGCGTAGGCGGCCTCTCACAAGTCTAGAAGTGTTGAGGCGGTTGCAAACTCCCAGCACGCGTCTCCGGGGTGTGCCCCCCCCTCACGGACGCCGCCGCCGCCGGCACCTGGAGGGGGGAA
>NW_021208643.1:0-563 GCF_002162155.2 Triticum dicoccoides
AGTGGGTCAGGGCAGCGGCGGCGGCGGCGGTGGATCAAGAGGGAGAGGGAACTGGCGAGGGGGAGAGGGAAGGGGGGATCGGGCGAAGGGGGAGAGGGAAGGGGGGATCGGGCACCTCACCATGGGCACAATACTAATGGCGCACCTCACCGTGGTGCGCCATTAGTGTATTCATACTAATGGCGCACCTCACCGTGGTGCGCCATTAGTATTTTTTTTATTTCAACTCAAGCCAACAGGTTATGTACCACCAGAACTGATCCACATCAAGTCCCCTCTACTAGCTCGACTGGTTAGCAGCCAGTTCTCACACCAGGAGGTCCTGGGTTCGACTCCCAGGCTCCAAAATTTTTTTTTATCATTTAAAAAGCTGTTTGATACTTATTTGTGTTTAAATATGTTCAAACTTGTTTAAATAATAACAGTAATATTTTTTTATAAGACAGTAGCATTTAAAAAGTTGTTTGATACTTATTTTTTTTATAAGACGGTGCGCGGGGTGCGGGGGGTCGGCGGCGGCGGTTGAGTAGGGGAATCGAGGGTGTGGGGGGTCGGCGGCGGCG
>NW_021208644.1:0-579 GCF_002162155.2 Triticum dicoccoides
ATTTTAAAATACTTAGGCGAGTACTGGACTGCAGCTAAGCCCCCGAGTGGGAGGGTTGCTCTCCACTCGGTAGGATTTTTAAATACTTAGGCGAGTGCTAGACTGCAGCTAAGCCCCCGAGTGGGAGGGTTGCTCTCCACTCGGTAGGATTTTCAAATACTTAGGCGAGTACAGGACTGCAGCTAAGCCCCCGAGTGGAAGGGTTGCTCTCCACTCGGTAGGATTTTTAAATACTTAGGCGAGTACTAGACTGCAGCTAAGCCCCTGAGTGGGAGGTTTCCTCTCCACTCGGCAGGATTTTCAAATACTTAGGCAAGTACTGGACTGCAACTAAGCCCCCGAGTGGGAGGGTTGCTCTCCACTCGCTAGGATTTTCAAATACTTAGGCGAGTATTGGACTGTAGCTAAGCCCCCGAGTGGGAGGGTTGCTCTCCACTCGGTAGGATTTTTAAATACTTAGGCGAGTACTAGACTGTAGCTGAGTCCCCCGAGTGGGAGGGTTGCTCTCCACTCGGTAGGATTTTCAAATACTTAGGCGAGTACTAGACTGCGGCTCAGCCCCCGAGTGGGAGGGCTGCT
>NW_021208645.1:0-2138 GCF_002162155.2 Triticum dicoccoides
TTTTTTTAATACCTTTGATAGGCTGATTTGTGCATTGTTCGCACACACTTGATGTGCTCCTAGCACTCATTATACCTGGGGGCTTCTTTAACAGAAGCTTATTTATACGGGCTTCATGCCCAACACATGTGTCATACTTCCGCATGCCTTTTATTCACCATTATATGCATCGATATGACTTAAGTTTTGGCCAAGCTGGGTTGCCTGGATCCTGTGCTTACCCCTACGTTCCCGATTGTTCGGCTAGGAGGTAAAGGGAGCACCTCTGCGATTGTTACTGCCGGGTCAGCCAGATGTGTACCTCAGACTGGGTGAAGCCAAAAGCTAGTGTTCTTAAGAGAATATTCGGTCGGTGACTTGAAAGATGCTTTATTACTTACTTATTTATTTGCCCCCAGATGCTTTTTCTGCTATTTTCGCAGTCCGGACATGCACTTTGGGGCATGCCTCCCAGGGAAAGGAACCCTTAACGGAACTATTCTCCCTGGAAGATGTTTCTTACTAACCATGTAATATAACATAGCTAGTTGGGCACTTGTCTGATAAAGCAATTATGACCCCGACGCCTTGTCTCCATGCATGCCCCAGTTCTTCTATAACTGTAAGGGTATTCGGACACACTCCGGACTGTTGGGTCCTGAGGTTGAAGCGAAAAGGTCCGCAAAGACAAACGATCTACAATCTGGCTAGAAGGCATTTTACATGTCATTTCAAATTACATCGTCAAACTGACTGATTGTACTCCTCTTCAATCCCATCTAATAGGTTGTCTAACTTACAGTCCTGTTGGGAATATTTTGCGGCCAATTCTACTTGGCTGTACATCAAGCTCACAGGGATCTCCTTCCCATCAGGCCCCGCAGGTCCGACCTCGGCCATGTGGTTTGGGTCAGCCTTCGGGTACCGCGTCTTCACCATGGCCCAGGCCTCCCTGGCGCCTTGACGGCAGTCCGATACCTTCCATAGACGGAGGCGTCGCCGTGCTCCCTGAAGCTTCTCAGCAAGCCCTCCAAGGCCCTCGGGTAGGGAGACGGAAGGCCATAAAGCCTGAACGACGCCACTCATCGCCTGCCGAACACGTTCGAGCAGTTGCACCAGCTCGGGAAGTTGGTCGCCCATTGAACCAGGCATTTCCTCCGCAGGGCGACCTGTGAGCACACCTAAAGACACATTTCTGTCAATCGACTTCCTCGCTGAATTCTTCTTTTCAAAGGAATTTGCTCAAGCACTTACTATAAATGCCGCGACGAAGCCGCTGATTCTCCTTCACGAAGCCAAACAGCTGGGCCCGAACACCTTTCAGCTCTTCTCCTAGCTGGGTGTGGGCATCTTGGAGCTTGTTTCTCTCCTGCTGCACCTTCATAAGCACCCTCTCGCCGGCCTTTAGCTGACGCAGTAGCTGTTGCTTGTCCGGATCTAGTCCGGCGCCCTCTGCAATATTATTGTCAGATTTACGCACACGCCGCACTTTGTTAACTACTTATATTTTTGAAGTACATATTACCAGTGGGGGTCTCTGTGGCTCCCCCTGTGGTGGCTAGTGCGGCCTCAAGTTGGGCCTTGCACTCTTGGAGCTCCTGGGACAGGTGGGTATTCTTCTGCGTAAGATCCTGCATAATAAATGATCCTTAAATCAGTTATTTTAACTATTTTAAGTCTCGGGGGCTACTAGCATATATAACTATTAAAATTGCTTACCCGTATGTCCTTCACATACTGCTCCGTGGCTCTGGTTAAACCATCTTGAGCAGCACGGAGGTGCACGTTTCCCGCATCAAAGGCATTCAACGCCTCCGGGGAGAAACACGCGTCACGAAGAACTGTCCGGTGACGCATGTGATTCATGGCGCTCTCCACCTTAGACCGGGTGGCGGATAGCCTGTCGGCATCCTCCGTTGGAGGAGCATCCGGCTCTTGCCTTGTGTTCGCCTCCACTTCCGGACCACGCGATGGAGCATGGCTGGCGAAGGCTTGATTGGCAACCTGTCCGGACACTGTCCGGCGAGCGCTCTTTCTCCTGGAAAAAGTTATGAGCATTAATATACCTCCTAGGGATCCTTCCCTTAAAAACAACGGTGCGCTGTACCGTTGCGGTGACGTTTCGATTCGCGTCGCACTCCTCTTCCGCCTACTGGGCC
>NW_021208646.1:0-1240 GCF_002162155.2 Triticum dicoccoides
TCTGGGACGTGGTGCGTCGTGAAGAGGGAGGGCTGCTGAGCACTCGTCAGTGGATTTGCGAAGGACACCGTGTGTCGAGTGATGTTCTCTTCTTCCACAGTCAGAATCTCAGGCGCCGTCACATCCTGAGGCACCTTACTGGCGGACGCTTTCCGACTCCTCCTGCGTGCCAGTGTTTCTTCATCCTCGTCGTCATCAGGGAGATTGATAACAGTATTGGGTGGAGCTGCGGAGAAGAATCAGGATCAGAGATCGCGAGTCAGTCGACTAAGAACGATGTTAAGAATACAGTACCTGGGTTCGAAGTTGCTGCATCCTCCATCTCGTGGTCATCAGCCCGGGCCGAGGTCTCAGAAGTAGCAGCACTGCAACTCCAAAGGATCGGTCGACTAACTCCAGCGTCGACCAGAGATAAAGTTCGCACAGAATAAGAAAATATGAACAGCACAATTACCCTGATATGCTGGGGATGGACACCTTCATCTTCGGCAGGAGCTTGGTCGGCTTTGGCGGAGCCCCCCTAGGATGCTTCGGCGCCTTTTCAGTCGGCGCTGGAGAAGAGGTCCTAGGGCGCTTGGTCGACTGCGTCGCAACCCCCTTGCCACGTTCAGTCGAAGGGTCGTGGACGAGCTTCGACCGCCTTTCCGAGCGCGGTGGCACGACCTCCTCCTCTTCCTCCTCGTCTTCGGCGTCATCATCATCGCCGTCGTCATCATCATCGTCGTCGTCGTCCCCTGCAACGTCCGAGTCCCATTCCTCCTCGTCCTGGCTCTCGCCCCCACTCGCCTCACCCTCCTCAGTCGGAGTTTGTGCCCCATTGGGCATCGAGTACAGCTCGGTGAGGGCCTAGCAGATATCAAGACAATGCTCAGTCGACCAGTCGGCAGAGTAGACAGAGATGAATGCGACAAGAATGCAGTGGAGAGCAGGGCAAGTGTACCTTATTTGGATCACTGTTGTGGTCGAGTGGAGGAATCCTTCTGGCTCCGCGTGGGTTGTCCTTGTTTCCGGTGACGGCTGCCATCCATCTTTCCAGAGTGACATCGTCGACTGCTTCTGGATGGACTCTAGTCTCGTCTTCGGTCCCACAGTACAACCACATGCAGTGGCTCCTGAACTGGAGGGGCTGGATGCGACGCCTGAGGAAGACCTCCAGGAGATCCATGCCCGTCACTCCCTCCCGAACCAACTGCACCACGCGCTCCATCAACATCTTCACGTCAGCTTTCTCCTCCGGAAT
>NW_021208647.1:0-611 GCF_002162155.2 Triticum dicoccoides
ACTGTTCCCCCCCTAATGTTTTTGTCTACAAATTACAAATGTGTTCATATGCAACAGATTTGCAAACAGAATTTGAAAACTGGCAAGAACTATCACTTAGGGTGCACAACACTACTAAATTTTGCCCAAATCAGGGGGCTGAAACTTGCCTAAACATCAAACTAAACATGCTTAACATCACATCTTTTTTACACAATGTTTTGCACAACTACAGCCTTGTACAAATCATGGGGAAAGAGAAGGGGGATCTGGAAGTGAGCTAAATCTGACCTTTTTGCCTTAATTTTTTTGCCGTTTGCAAGGCAATCAGGAATGAGGCACCTTGGTTTTGCCTAGAGAAGAAACACTAATGGAGCCTCCATTGGAGGGCTATGAAGGTTTTCTGGATCTGGAAGTGGTGAGGGAGAAGGGGCGTGCTGTCCTTTTTGGCTTGGGAGAGAAGAAGATGGGGTTGGGGGTTAGGTGAGGAGAAAAGAAGGGGAAAAGAAGACGCGCAGGGGTGGGGGAGGGATCGGGCGAAGGGGGGGACCAGGTGATTTTGCCCGCTCGATGGTTGGTTGCGGGAATTAGGAGAAGTGACCAGATGCTTTCCTATCCTGGAAAGGTGGACA
>NW_021208648.1:0-1512 GCF_002162155.2 Triticum dicoccoides
GACACAAACACAAAGAGGTTCACAAATCACAACCCTCAGCGGGTGGTGGCACTCGGCGTGCAGGATGGCGGCACTCGTCAGGAGGCGCCGCGGCAACGGCAAATGGGGGCACGCTGGAGCTGGGCGGCCAGCCCGGCGATCGACGGTGCCAGGTGAGGACTGAGGAGTTAGGCAGGCGACGGCGGCTAGGGATTTGTGGTTCCCGCTGGGGAAACTAGCTAAGCTGGCACGAGTAGGTCGGCCAAAGGATTAGGTTGGTCTGTTTAGTTCGGTGCAGATAGATTATAGTATAAGAATACTTCTAATTTTAAATGAATGCTTGTGTTAGTCGGACTGGTTGTCACGCTCCTCCATCCACAGTGAGGTTTTTTGGTTCGAACCCCAACAACGCTCTTTTTTCTCTGAATTTATTTATCCGTACACCCTGACTAGTGGGCCCACACTATGGAGAGAGAGTGTGCAAAATGAGATCAGGGATATTTTCGTCATCTGCCACTACCGGAACAGGGCCATACCCCGACGGCCAGAACAATGCCGACGGCCCCCGTCGGCTTCTCCGGAGATATGCCGACAGCCTGGTTCTGGCCGTCGACGTACAAAGGCCGTCGGGCTACGCAGAGATAAGTCGACGGCACCCGTCGGCATAGAACGGCCGTCGGCCTAGCTACATATACGCCGACAGCTACCGTCGGCTTACGAAGGCCGTCGGCATACACGTGGGGCCCGGCCACCCCCTGGCAAACGGCGTCAGAGCTATGCCGACGGCCTAGACGGGGGGCCGTCGGCATAGGTCTGCAGGCCACGTCATTGATCCAGGCCGCACCATGCAGAGGCTATGCCGACGGCTGCCGTCGGCATATCTGCCACGTCAGTGATCCGCGGCACGCTGGTCGGATCTATGCCGACGGCTAGGCCGTCGGCATAGTTAGATTTTTTTCCGTACATATTTTTTAATGCTTTTTTGTGTATTATTATATCAACTAACATGTAGCATGTTAAATATAAACATACATATGAATATATATGTAGTTTGTATTTTTTTCATATATTATGAATATATATATATATATATATAGTTTGTATTTTTTCGAGCACGTTAATAATGTGCGGTCATGTTCTTTTAAATATAGATCCTTATATTTTATTAAAATCAAAAACAGTTATGCCGACAGAAGTTTTGTGGCAGTTGCAAACGCCCGACACCCATCTCCAGAGAGTGACCCCCCTCACATCCGCGGTGTGCCCCCCCTCATGGACGGCGCCGCCGCCGGCACCTGGAGGGGGGAAACGGACGCGTCGGGTCTACACAGAGTGGATGTAGCTGTGGTTTTTGCCCGGATGTTGCTCCCGGGTGTCCCTCTGGGCCGACCTAACACAACCGGGTGGAGAGGTCCACTGGTCAAAGCCCGTCCGTGGGAAGTCAGAAGGCTAGATCTCGTGGTCAACCGCTCCAGGGTTAGGCGGGACGGGGGCCCTGGGGGGTAGCAATGCCACCGGAGCGTCGTAGCGGGC
>NW_021208649.1:0-1000 GCF_002162155.2 Triticum dicoccoides
GTTCATCTGGGTGATGGGCTAGAGTGAAATGATTATGTCGGTAATGAGAGTGGTGTGGTGAACACGATTTGGTAAAGGTATCGATGAGAGGCCATGTAGGAGTACATGGTGGGTTGTTTCATTGAAGCCGACATTAAGCACTGAGATCTGTATGTGTGATTTAAGATACAGCTACTACCATGCATTGGGCCCTGAAATATGACCCCGCTCGACTTCTTATTCACCCTAGCTCTCTGTCCAGGAGTTGCAAGTAGTTTCTGGTGTTTGTAGCCTACTGGAGGCCGTGGACAGCGCTGACCGTAGGGGTGGGCTGTGATGCGGTAGGTACGTGGCCGGGTGTACCGAATACCCGTTAGGTATCTCGGGAACCCTGTTCACATCGTTCGGGGCCGTATGGGAAACCTCGGCCGGACTCCCTGCGGATGAACCTGGATAGGCGATAAACCTGGACTAGAGGCTTAGGTGTTTAGGTAGGTCGTGGTCTACACCCACGTCGGTTTTCGCTTGAAGTTTGCCGAGCACATGTCGTGTGCAGATGCTAAGTGGTGGAAACATGTATGAAGAAGTACACCCCTGCAGGGTTATCATGATCTATTCGAATAGCCGCGTCCGCGGTAAAGGACTACTTGGTTGCCTATACAGTTCATAGACAAGTAAATGGAAACTACTAAAAGCCTCAAGATAAGTGTGAGTGCCGAGGATGGCTCTTCTGTAGGAAGACGGAGGTGGATCCTCGGTAGTGTATTGAAGTGGTGAGTAGTGGACTCGTGTACGCAAAACCATTTCAAGTTGGAGTCTCGTAGGTTAGCCTAGCCAAGAGTCAAAGCTGGCTTGCTGCAATAACTCCACCAACCCTTCTTGATAATATGCATGTATGTAGGATCTGATGTAAGTCTTGCTGAGTACCTTTGTACTCATGTTGCTATAATTTACATTTTTACAGAAGACGCTGCAACCCCTTCTGATGGGTTCTACGTAGACGTTGACATCAATGAGTAGG
>NW_021208650.1:0-842 GCF_002162155.2 Triticum dicoccoides
TCTGAGCCTTTGCATAATCTTTTTAGGGTTTTGCTTTGTTGAATTTGCGGTTGCATCGTCGTGTCTAGTTGCTGGTCTTAGAGTCTAGTCTTTTAGAGTTTCGAGTTCTGGTCATAAGTTGTCACGCCGCCGCCGCACCATCATCATCACCCCTGCCATCTACCACCACCGCTTATCCGCCACCGCTTCGAATCCGTATCCATATACCACCACAGCTGTCATATACCACCACCGCTGCCATCTACCACCATATATCCACCACCAATCCGAGTTCTTGTCATATTAGGTTTGTTTTCGAGATCCATCTAGATTCCGATTCGTGTTTCCTTGCCGGAGTAGGTTTCGAAAAAAAAAAGAGTCGGGTAGCCACGCTCCGTTTAGGCCCAAAATTTTTCGAAAACGCATTTTTCAAAAAAATTTCTGGCTATCCTATTTTTAGGTGTTTCTGAGTGTTTTGAGACAGGTGCCATTATAGGAAGTTTTTTTTGACCCGTTTCCAGTTTTTGGGTCTGGGCAGTCAAAAAAAAAATTGGTCAAAAAAATTTCGTGCCCATCCTGTCAGTTTGAGCTAAGAAGAGTTTTGAGACACTCGCCATTATAGTGATTTTTCGCAAAAAAAAAAGCAGCGCAAAAAAAAAAGAGCGCAAAAAAAAAGAGCGAAAAAAAAATTCCAGAGTGTGCTTTTCCCTTGTTTACGTGCCGCGCCGTGATTTTGTTAGTGTTCTAGGCTCGCGTCTCTAGCACAGTCTAGCCTAGGACCAGCACAGTACCGTCGTTGAGCGTTTATTCAACTTTGCATCTCTGAATTGATTATTGCTGACCCTTTTTGCTACCATATTATA
>NW_021208651.1:0-1050 GCF_002162155.2 Triticum dicoccoides
CGCCTCTATCAAGTGGTATCAGTTTTCAGGTTGCTCGGTGAGAATTTCCAGTTTTCCTAGATTAGATTTATTTTCTTGCCTATTGTCCAAGAAAAAGCCACAAAAAAGAGTTAGATCTATTCATCCTTGGTCCAAGCCAGTCTGAGCCTTTGCAATTTTCTTTTCATTGCTTGCATAGTTGAATTATCGGTTGCATCGTCGTGTCGAGTTGCTGGTCTTAGTGTCTAGTTCGTTTAGAGTTTCGAGTTCTGTTCACATTAGTCACGCCACCGCTGCATCATTATCTCTTCCGCTGTCCACCACCCATCCATCAATTTCCACCACGTGCTACCCACCATTCATTGTCATAATAATAGTTGAGATCGTTCACATCTTCACTTGATCCAATCTGCATCTTATCTAGTTTGTTTTGGAAAGAGGGAGAAAAAAAGAGAGAAAAAAACGAGAAAAAAAAGGAGAAAAAAAAGTCAGAGAGAAAAAAGGAGAGAAAGAAAAAAAAGTGTGAGGAAAAAAAAGAGAAGAAAAAAAACAAAAAAATCGGCACAAACTTTTTCAAAGGAAAGTTGGAGACAAAGTTGTTGATATATCCTGCTTGGCTGTTGTTTCACCTCACTATCTTTACTGCCGTTGTGATCTTCACTTATATCTTGCTGTCCAGAGCTACTTAGTATCCTTCATTGATGCTAGTTGTGCTACGACGTGACCTCATTAGTGTTCTAGGCTCGCGTCTCTAGTCCGGTCTAGCCTAGGACCAGCACAGTACCGTCGTTGAGCGTTTATTCAACATTTGCATCTTTGAATTGATTATTGCTAATCTTTTGCTACCATATATAGCCAACCCAGCTCCACATATTTCTACACCGTGTATACGTACGCTCCCCTGGCAATCACTTTACTCAATATTCGGAGTTACTTGACACCGCTGGTTGCCGATCACCGCCTGCTGCATGGTAAGAACTTGTAAGACATTGATATTTGCTTTACTGTGAGCGTTTTACCACCACATCCTAGTAGTTATAGGAACATTATTTTTGGGTTTTGTTTCTTGTT
>NW_021208652.1:0-658 GCF_002162155.2 Triticum dicoccoides
AATAGTCCATGAAAAGGGCCAGAATCAGTCAAAACCGCGAGTGCTGATGACCGACACGTAAACGCACCACGGGGTTCGTCAATCGTTGAAATCACTCCAGGAGCCCAAAACAGTGAGTAATAGTCCAAGAAGCGGGCCAGAATCGGCCAAAACTGTGAGTGTGGATGACCGACACGTAAACGCACCTTGGGTTCAACAACTATGGAAATTGCTTCGGGACCACAAAACAGTGAGTAATAGTCCATGAAACGGGCAAGAATCGGCCAAAATCGCGAGTGCTAAAGACCGAGACGTAAACACACCACGGGGTTTGTCAATCGTTGAAATCACTCTGGGACCCCAAAACAATGACTTATACTCCAAGAAGCGGGCCAGAATCGGCCAAAACTGTGAGTGTTGATGACCGACACGTAAACGTCAACAACTATGGAAATCACTCCGGGACCCCAAAAAGGTGAGTAATAGCCCATGAAACGGGCCAGAATTGGCCAAAACCATGAGTGCTGGCGACTGACACGTAATGGAACCACGGGGTTCGTCAATCGTTGAAATCACTCCGGGACCCCAAAACAGTGATTAATAGTACAAGAAGCGGGCCAGAAACGGCCAAAACTGTGAGTGTTGATGACCGACACATAAACGCACCTTGGGGTTCAAC
>NW_021208653.1:0-1103 GCF_002162155.2 Triticum dicoccoides
GGAGACCAATGGTAGCTTCTTCACTTCCTTATGGAAGCGGATGGCCTTCGCAGCCGCCTCGTCCCGCTAGGTCGCCGCAGCCGAACCCTTGGGTTTCTTCGGCCGATTTCCGAACAAGGTCGGCACGGCCCTACGCTTCTTCCCGCCGCCTGGAGCACCCGGTGCGGCAGAAGAGCCCGCACCAGGCTGGCTGGCTCCTGGCCAATGGTAGGGGGCGACTTCTCCCTCGGCATTGTCATCAGGCCAGTCAGCGAAAGTGGCCGAAGGCCTGAAGTCACCTGCTGCTCCTCCTCCCCCCTCGGCGTCGTCCTCAAGAGTCGCCGCCCCCAGATCGGGGTCGTCGACGTCGCTCTCCGCCCGATCGGCGAGGAACTCGCGGGCCGGCCCCGAGGTGCCAGCTGGCGGGTGGAGGAGGGGATTCTGACCAAAGCCGACTGGTCAAAACAAACTCGGCAAGAAAGAAGACAATCCAAAGAAAGAAAGGAAAGGCAACTCACCACGGGCGGGGGGTTGGCGCGGGAGTACGGCTCCTTGCCGAACCGCCAATCCTCCAGGAGCTTGTTGTCCGAGAGGTAGTTCACCATGAAGGCCACCTCCTCGTGAGGCATGTCCTTGGTGCACATCCGACTCGGGTCGCGGTGCCCGCTCATTTGGCATATCATATGGGGGCGGCCTTGGAGCGGGTGAACTCGGTGCGCCACGAAGGCGGCCAGCAGGTCTGGACCAATCAAGCCCTCCGACTGCGTCAGCACTCGGAGTCCTGCGATGGCGCCGGCTCCTGCAGGCGTCAGCGACTTAGCCCGGTACGACCAGTTGGGCAGCCTCCCAGCCGGCAGGTTGACCCAGTCGCCCCTCGCGGAGACACTCCTGACGTAGAAGTATGATCTCTGCCACATCTTCACCGACTTTATGAGCGAGATGGAGGGGAAGGGGTTGTCGGCCCCCGACCTTCGCACGGTGATGAAAGCGCCGCATTGAGCCAGCACGCCTGCAGCCTGGGTGCCGAGCTTGGAGAAGAAGAACTCCCCCCAGAGCTCGAGGGTGAGGAGGACTCCGAGGAAGCCTTCGCACAAGGCCACGAAGGTGGACAGAAGCACCACCGT
>NW_021208654.1:0-668 GCF_002162155.2 Triticum dicoccoides
ACAGTTTTTCGTAGTTTAGATCGAGTCTGTTCTTCATACCTACAGTCCACGAAAAAGCCACAAAAAAAATTAGGGTTAGTTCATCATATCCGAACCAATCTGAGCCTTTGCATAATCTTTTTAGGGTTTTGCTTTGTTGAATTTGCGGTTGCATCGTCGTGTCTAGTTGCTGGTCTTAGAGTCTAGTCTTTTAGAGTTTCGAGTTCTGGTCATAAGTTGTCACGCCGCCGCCGCACCATCATCATCACCCCTGCCATCTACCACCACCGCTTATCCGCCACCGCTTCGAATCCGTATCCATATACCACCACAGCTGTCATATACCACCACCGCTGCCATCTACCACCATATATCCACCACCAATCCGAGTTCTTGTCATATTAGGTTTGTTTTCGAGATCCATCTAGATTCCGATTCGTGTTTCCTTGCCGGAGTAGGTTGAGGAAACAAAAAAGAGTCGGGTAGCCACGCTCCGTTTAGGCCCAAAATTTTTCGAAAACGCATTTTTCGAAAAAATTTCTGGCTATCCTATTTTTAGGTGTTTCTGAGTGTTTTGAGACAGGTGCCATTATAGGAAGTTTTTTTTGACCCGTTTCCA
The DNA here is from genome assembly GCF_002162155.2 of Triticum dicoccoides. NCBI lineage: Eukaryota > Viridiplantae > Streptophyta > Magnoliopsida > Poales > Poaceae > Triticum > Triticum dicoccoides. Next base: position 599 of record NW_021208654.1, read on the forward strand.
GTTTTTGGGTCCGGGCAGTCAAAAAAAAAATTTGGTCAAAAAAATTTCGTGCCCATCCTGTCAGTTTGAG
>NW_021208655.1:0-1868 GCF_002162155.2 Triticum dicoccoides
AAAAAAAAGGTTTGGGATACTTCGTACGTATGCATGACCGATTTGGGATGATTCCAAGGGAAACAAAACAAACCTTTCTCAAATTCATGGTGGCAACTTACACCTAATGCACGTGAACTTGGAGAAAGTCACTTCTTTCATCCAAGCATAAGCTTCATGAACGGAACACCAAGGCATTGCTTTCAAGGTTTTCAACACTAGGTTGATGTTCAACATGAATCATGGGGGAGACAAAAATTCTGCTGATGGGCTCAACAACAACTCATCAGAATTTTCCATATTACTGGACTTCCACCATCATGTGAACACGATGATAGCAAGGGTCAGACCAAAAGATGTAATGGTGTATGCTCGAGGGATCAACCACGAGTAAGACAACATTACGAAAATCGTTGTTTCTTATTTGACTTGACGATAGCCCATACTCAAGTCAAAGTCTTGACAAGGCAATAGATCCAACAACTGATCACGAAGACCAATCAATGGAGATATCATCTTTCTTCAACACACACACACGCACAAAAGATATCCCTTAACATGAACTAAGTCAGACAAGCTTTTATCTTCCAACTCTCCAAGTTGTTGTTTAGCTTAACCAACTAGCTCAAGGAATCCGACACAGATTCATGGAAAAAGGGTGGCTTACAAGAACCCCCCCCTGTGGACCGCCTTTTCAGTATAAAAAAATAAAAAAAAATGATAAAAATGTCAAAAAAATAAAAGAAAATAAGTTTACCATGTCATATGTGGTCTAGTTGTTGGGAAAATTTACAAATATAAATTTCGACTTTATTTGCAAAATATCTCTGGAAATTTGTAAAATGGGCATAACTTTTGCATACGAACTCGGATTAAAAAGTTTTATATATGAAAAATCATCTACTCGAAAAGTTACATCCGAATTTAACTGGGGGAACCCCGTTAAACATTTTCAAAATCCCCAAAAACCTAACACAAAAAAAGTTACGGGGCTTTCAAGATCTAGAGGCAAAAAATTCAAAAAAAAGGTTTGGGATACTTCGTACGTATGCATGACCGATTTGGGATGATTCCAAGGGAAACAAAACAAACCTTTCTCAAATTCATGGCGGCAACTTACACCTAATGCACGTGAACTTGGAGAAAGTCACTTCTTTCATCCAAGCATAAGCTTCATGAACGGAACACGAAGGCATTGCTTACAAGGTTTTCAACACTAGGTTGATGTTCAACATGAATCATGGGGGAGACAAAAATGCTGCTGATGGGCTCAACAACAACTCATCAGAATTTTCCATATTACTGGACTTCCACCATCATGTGAACACGAGGATAGCAATGGTCAGACCAAAAGATGTAATGGTGTATGCTCGAGGGATCAACCACGAGTAAGACAACATTACGAAAATCGTTGTTTCTGATTTGACTTGACGATAGCCCATACTCAAGTCAAAGTCTTGACAAGGCAATAGATCCAACAACTGATCACGAAGACCAATCAATGGAGATATCATCTTTCTTCAACACACACACACGCACAAAAGATATCCCTTAACATGAACTAAGTCAGACAAGCTTTTATCTTCCAACTCTCCAAGTTGTTGTTTAGCTTAACCAACTAGCTCAAGGAATCCGACACAGATTCATGGAGAAAGGGTGGCTTACAAGAAACCCCCCCCCCCTGTGGACCGCCTTTTCAGTATTTAAAGAAATAAAAAATGATAAAAATGTCAAAAAAATAAAAGAAAATAAGTTTGCCATGTCATATGTGGTCTAGTTGTTGGGAAAATTTACAAATATAAATTTCGACTTTATTTGCAAAATATCTCTGGAAATTTGTAAAATGGGCATAACCTTTGCATACGAACTCGGATTAAAAAGTTTTATAT
>NW_021208656.1:0-1316 GCF_002162155.2 Triticum dicoccoides
CAACAACAAAGCCTTTAGTCCCAAGCAAGTTGGGGTAGGCTAGAGGTGAAACCCATAAGATCTCGCAACCAACTCATGGCTCTGGCACATGGATAGCAAGCTTCCATGCACCCCTGTCCATAGCTAGCTCTTCGGTGATACCCCAATCCTTCAGGTCTCTCTTAACGGACTCCTCCCATGTCAAATTCGGTCTACCCCGCCCTCTCTTGACATTCTCCGCACGCTTTAGCCATCCGCTATGCACTGGAGCTTCTGGAGGCCTGCGCTGGATATGCCCAAACCATCTCAGACGATGTTGGACAAGCTTCTCTTCAATTGGTGCTACCCCAACTCTATCTCGTATATCATCATTCCGGACTCGATCCTTCCTCGTGTGGCCACACATCCATCTCAACATACGCATCTCCGCCACACCTAACTGTTGAACATGTCGCCTTTTAGTCGGCCAACACTCAGCGCCATACAACATTGCGGGTCGAACCGCCGCCCTGTAGAACTTGCCTTTTAGCTTTTGTGGCACTCTCTTGTCACAGAGAATGCCAGAAGCTTGGCGCCACTTCATCCATCCAGCTTTGATCCGATGGTTCACATCTTCATCAATACCCCCATCCTCCTGCAGCATTGACCCCAAATACCGAAAGGTGTCCTTCCGAGGTACCACCTGACCATCAAGGCTAACCTCCTCCTCCTCACACCTAGTAGTACTGAAACCGCACATCATGTACTCGGTTTTAGTCCTACTAAGCCTAAACCCTTTCGATTCCAAGGTTTGTCTCCATAACTCTAACTTCCTATTTACCCCCGCCCGACTATCGTCAACTAGCACCACATCATCTGCAAAGAGCATACACCATGGGATATCTCCTTGTATATCCCTTGTGACCTCATCCATCACCAATGCAAAAAGATAAGGGCTCAAAGCTGACCCCTGATGCAGTCCTATCTTAATCGGGAAGTCATCAGTGTCGACATCACTTGTTCGAACACTTGTCACAACATTATCGTACATGTCCTTGATGAGGGTAATGTACTTTGCTGGGACTTTGTGTTTCTCCAAGGCCCACCACATGACATTCCGCGGTATCTTATCATAGGCCTTCTCCAAGTCAATGAACACCATATGCAAGTCCTTCTTTTGCTCCCTATATCTCTCCATAAGCTGTCGTACCAAGAAAATGGCTTCCATGGTCGACCTCCCAGGCATGAAACCAAACTGGTTTTTGGTCACGCTTGTCATTCTTCTTAAGCGGTGCTCAATGACTCTCTCCCATAGCTTCATTGTATGGCTCATCAGCTTAATTCCACGGTAATTAGTA
>NW_021208657.1:0-5227 GCF_002162155.2 Triticum dicoccoides
TAGTCCGTCTCACTTGATGATCGGACACGGCCTAGTTGACTCGGATCATGTAATCACTTAGATGACTAGAGGGATGTCTATCTGAGTGGGGGTTCACAAGATGAACTTAATTATCCTGAACATAGTCAAAAGGTCTTCGCAAATTATGTCGTAGCTCGCGCTTCAGTTCTACTGTTTAGTTATGTTCCTAGAGAAAATTTAGTTGAAAGTTGATAGTAGCAATTATGCGGACTAGGTCCGTAAACTGAGGATTGTCCTCATTGCTTCATAGAAGGCTTATGTCCTTAATGCAGCGCTCAGTGTGTTGAACCTCGAACGTTGTCTGTGGATGTTGCGAACATCTGACATACACATTTTGATAACTACGTGATAGTTTAGTTAAACGGTTTAGAGTTGAGGCACCGAAGACGTTTTGAAATGTCGCGAAACATATGAGATGTTTCAAGGGCTGAAATTGGGATTTCAGGCTCGTGCCCAGTCAAGAGGTATAAGACCTCCGATGATTTTCTTAGCCTGCAAACTAAGGGAGAAAAGCTCAATTGTTGAGCTTGTGCTCAGATTGTCTGAGTACAACAATCATTTGAATCGAGTGGGAGTTGATCTTCCAGATGAGAAAGTGATGGTTCTCCGAAGTCATTACCACACAGCTGCTAGAGCTTCGTGATGAACTATAATATAGCAGGGACATATATGATGATCCATGAGATATTCGCGATGTTTGACACCAAAGTAGAAATCAAGAAGGAGCATCAATTGTTGATGGTTGGTGAAACCACTAGTTTCAAGAAGGGCAAGGGCAAGAAGGGATACTTCATGAAACAGCAATTCAGCTGCTGCTCTAGTGAAGAGACCCAAGGTTGAACCCAAACCCGAGACTAAGTGCTTCTGTAATAAGGGGAACAGCCACTGGAGCAGAATTACCCTAGATACTTGGTAGATTAGAAGGCTGGCAAGGTCGATAGAAGTATATTGGATATACATTGTGTTGATGTGTACTTTACTAGTACTCCTAGTAGCACCAGGGTATTAGATACCGGTTCGGTTGCTAAGTGTTAGTAACTCGAAATAAAGGCTGCGGAGTAAACGGAGACTAGCTAAAGGTGAGCTGGCAATATGTGTTGGAAGTTTTTCCAAGCTTGATGTAATCAAGCATCGCACGCTCCCTCTACCATCGACATTGGTGTTTGCGTTGAGCATAGACATGATTGGATTATGTCTATCGCAATACGGTTATTCATTTAAAGAGAATAATGGTTACTCTGTTTATTTGAATAATACCTTCAAATGGTCTTACACCTGAAATGAATGGTTTATTGAATCTCGATCGTAGTGATACACATGTTCATGCCAAAAGATAGTAATGATAGTACCACCTACTTGTGGCACTGCCACTTAAGTCATATCGGTATAAAACGCATGAAGAAGCTCCATGTTGATGGATCTTTGGGCTCACTCGTTTTTGAAAGGTTTGAGACATGCGAACCATGTCTATTGGTGTATATGCATGAAGAAACTCCATGCAAATGGACCGTTTGGACTCACTTGATTTTGAATCACTTGAGACATGCAAATCATACCACATGGGCAAGATGATTGAAAGCCTCGTTTTTCAGTAAAATGGAACTAGAAAGCAACTTGTTGGAAGTAATACATTTTGATGTGTGCAATCCAATGAGTGCTGAGGCATGTAGTGGATATCGTTATGTTCTTACTTCACAGATGGTTTGAGTAGATGTTGAGTACATTTACTTGATGAATCACGAGTCTGAATTATTGAAAGGTTCAAGTAATTTCAGGGTGAAGTTGAAAGATCGTCGTGACAAGAGGATAAAAGATCTATGATATGATCATAGAGATGAATATCTGAATTACGAGTTTGGCATAGAATTAAGACATTGTGGAAATTGTTTCACAACTAATACAGCCTGGAACACCATAGTGTGATGGTGTGTCCAAACATCATAACTGCACCCTATTGGATATGATGCATACCATGATGTATCTTACCGAATTACCACAAAAGTTTATGGGTTAGGCATTAGAGACAACCACATTCACTTTAAATAGGGCACCACGTAATTCCGATAAGATGACACTGTATGAACTATGGTTTAGAGAAACCTAAGATGTCATTTCTTAAAAGTTTGGGGCTGCTTATGTGGAAAAGTTTCAGGCTGATAAGCCCGAATCCAAAGCGGATAAATGCATCTTCATAGGACACCCAAAACAGTTGGGTATACCTCCTGTCTCAGATCCGAAAGCAATAAGGGATTGTTTCTTGAATCAGGACCTTTCTCGAGGAAAAGTTTCTCTCGAAAGAATTGAGTGGGAGGATGGTGGAGACTTGATGAGGTTATTGAACTGTCTCTTCAACTAGTGTGTAGCAGAGCACAGGGAGTTGTTCCTGTGGCACCTACACCAATTGAAGTGGAAGCTTATAATAGTGATCATGAAACTTCAGATCAAGTCACTACCAAACCTCGTGGGATGACAAGGATGCGTGCTACTTCAGAGTGGTACGTGATCCTGTCTTGGAAGTCATGTTGCTAGACAACAATGAACCTACGAGCAATGGAGAAGCGATGGTGGGCCCGGATTCCGATAAATGGCTCGAGGCCATAAAATCCGAGAGAGGATCCATATATGAAAACAAAGTGTAGACTTTGGAAGAACTACTTGATGGTCGTAAGGCTGTTAGGTACATATGGATTTTAAAAGGAAGACAGACAATGATGGTAAGTATCACCATTAAGAAAGCTCGACTTGTCATTAAGATGTTTTCTGACAAGTTCAAGGAGTTGACTACGGTGAGACTTTCTCACTCGTAGCGGTGCTAAGAGTCTGTTGGAATTATATTAGCGATTACTGCATTATTTATGAAATCTTGTAGATAGGATGTCAAAACATTGTTTCCTCGACGATTTTCTTGAGGAAAGGTTGTATGTGATACAAACGGAAGGTTTTGTCAATCCTGAAAGATGCTAATAAGTATGCAAAGCTCCAGAAATCCTTCTAAGGACTGGAGTAAGCATCTCGGAGTTGGAATGTATGCTTTGATGAGATGATCAAAGATTTTGGGTGTATACAAAGTTTATGAGAAACTTGTATTTCCAAAGAAGTGAGTGGGAGCACTATAGAATTTCTGATGAGTATATGTTGTTGACATATTGTTGATCAGAAATAACGTAGAATTTCTGGAAAGCATATAGGGTTATTTGGAAAGTGTTTTTCAATGGAAAGCCTGGATTAAGCTACTTGAGCATTGAGCATCAAGATCTATAAGGATAGATCAAAACGCTTGATGGTACTTTCAAATTAATACATACCGTGACAAGATTTTGAAGGAGTTCAAAATGGATCTGCAAAGAAGGAGTTCTTGCTTGCGTTGTAAGGTGTGAACATTGAGTAAGACTCGAAACCTGACCGCGGCAGAATAGAGAGAAAGGACGAAGGTCGTCCCCTATGCTTAAGACATAGGCTCTACAGTATGCTATGCTGTGTACCGCACCTGAAATGTGCCTTGCCATGAGTCAGTCAAGGGGTACAAGAGTGATCTAAGAATGAGATCCTCGTAGGTCAACCAGAGTGAGATCCACACCAGAGTGGTACGGTAATCCTATTCTGGAGGTCATGTTACTTGACCATGATGAACCTACAAACTATGAGGAAGCGATGATGAGCCCAGATTCCGCGAAATGGTTTGAGGCCATGAAATCTGAGATGGGATCCATGTATGAGAACAAAGTATGGACTTTGATTGACTTGCCCAATGATCAGCGAGCCATTGAGATTAAATGGATCTTCATGAGGAAGACGAATGCTGATAGTAGTGTTACTATCTACAAAGCTAGAATTGTCGCAAAAGGTTTTCGACAAGTTCAAGGTGTTGACTACGATGAGAGTTTCTCACTCGTATCTATGCTTAAGTCTGTCCGAATCATGTTAGCAATTGCCACATTTTATGAAATCTAGCAAATGGATAAACAAAACTGCATTCCTTAATGGATTTATTAAAGAAGAGTTGTATATGATGCAACCAGAAGGTTTTGTTGATCCTAAAGGTGTTAACAAAATGTGCAAGCTCCAGCGATCCATCTATGGACTGGTGCAAGCATCTCGGAGTTGGAATATACGCTTTGATGAGTTGATCAAAGCATATAGTTTTATACAGACTTGTGGTGAAGCCTGTATTTACAAGAAAGTGAGTGGGAGCACTACAACATTTCTGATAAGTATATGTGAATCACATATTGTTGATCGGAAATAATGTAGAATTATTCTGCAAAGCATAAAGGAGTGTTTGAAAGGAGTTTTTCAAAGAGAGACCTCGGTGAAGCTACTTACATATTGAGCATCAAGATCTATAGAGATAGATCAAAACGCTTGATAAGTTTTTTCAATGAGTACATACCTTGACAAGATTTTGAAGTAGTTCAAAATAGAACAGTCAAAGAAAGAGTTCTTGCCTGTGTTACAAGGTGTGAAATTGAGTAAGACTCAAAGCCTGACCATGGCAGAAGATAGAAAGAGAATGAAAGTCATTCCCTATGCCTCAGACATAGGTTCTATAAAGTATGCCATGCTATGTACCAGATCTATTGTATACCCTACACTGATTTTGGCAAGGGAGTACAATAGTGATTTAGGAGTAGATCACTGGACAGCAGTCAAAATTATCCTTAGTGGAATAAGGATATGTTTCTCGATTATGGAGGTGACAAAAGGTTCGTCGTAAAGGATTACGTCGATACAAGTTTTGGCACTGATCCAGATGACTCTAAGTCTTCATCTGGATACATATTAAAAGTGGGAGCAATTAGCTAAAGTAGCTCTGTGTAGAGCATTGTAGACATAGAAATTTGCAAAATACATACGGATCTGAATATGGCAGACCCGTTGACTAAACTTCTCTCACAAGCAAAACATGATCACACCTTAGTACTCTTTGGGTGTTAATCACATAGCGATGTGAACTAGATTATTAACTCTAGTAAACCCTTTGGGTGTTGGTCACATGAGATGTGAACTATGGGTATTAATCACATGGTGATGTGAACTATTGATGTTAAATCACATGGCGATGTGATCTAGATTATTGACTCTAGTGCAAGTGGGAGACTGAAGAAAATATGCCCTAGAGGCAATAATAAAGTTATTATTTATTTCCTTATTTCATGATAAATGTTTATTATTCATGCTAGAATTGTATTAACCGGAAACATAATAC
>NW_021208658.1:0-947 GCF_002162155.2 Triticum dicoccoides
CTTGTTTAAATAATAACAGTAATATTTTTTTTATAAGACAGTAGCATTTAAAAAGCTGTTTGATACTAATTTTTTTATAAGACGGTGCGCGGGGTGCGGGGGGTCGGAGGCGGCGGTTGAGTAGGGGAATCGAGGGTGCGGGGGGTCGGCGGCGGCGGCCGGTGGACTGGGGGGGTGCTCGGCGGCGAGGGGGGCGATCTGGCGAGGTGGGATAGCGATCGAGATGGAGGGGGATCGAGATCGAGTGTCCATGAAATTTAAAAATATTCATGATAGTTCAAAAAGTACCCATGAAATACAATCGAGAAATGAAGGCTACGATTTAAATACAATCGATCTTAGCTAGCTATCTGTTCACAATCTTATTGCCCTTCTTTTTCGCAAATGGAGTTCTTCTGTGGAACGGACGTCCTTTAGGTAGGGTGGTCCTGCTTCTTCTTGTGGTGTATGCTGCTACTTCATCATCGTCGTCATGTACGATCCTCGGGTCGCCGTACTTGTCGAAGTCTTGCTCATTGGCTACTCCATCCATTCCGATGATCTTCCTTTTGCCTCTCCTCACGACAACACGACTGGGCTTTGGCGGGTCGGTAATGAAGAAGCATTGGTCCACTTGGGAAGCCAGTACCCATGGCTCATTTTTCGCGGTGACGTTTGCGCCCACGGTCTTGGATTTGGCTTCGGGTATAACCATGGTGGTGAAATACCGGTCTTCTTTTATGACGTTCTTGGCCCATCTGACACGGAACATCGGGACCTTCTCTCCAGCGTAGCTCAGCTCCCAGATCTCCTCGATCCTTCCGTAGTATCTGTCCTTGTCGTTACCGGTGTAGGATTCCATCGTTACCCCGGAGTTCTGATAACCATCGCTCTTCATGTCCTTGGCCTCGGTGTAGAATGTGTAGCCGTTGATATCGTACGCCTCATAGGTCATCAGGTTGTGCTCG
>NW_021208659.1:0-1078 GCF_002162155.2 Triticum dicoccoides
AGTCGTGTCAGGTCTGGTTCATCTGGGTGATGGCTAGAGTGAAATGATTATGTCGGTAATGAGAGTGGTGTGGTGAACACGATTTGGTAAAGGTATCGATGAGAGGCCATGTAGGAGTACATGGTGGGTTGTTTCATTGAAGCCGACCTTAAGCACTGAGATCTGTATGTGTGATTTAAGATACAGCTACTACCATGCATTGGGCCCTGAAATATGACCCCGCTCGACTTCTTATTCACCCTAGCTCTCTGTCCAGGAGTTGCAAGTAGTTTCTGGTGTTTGTAGCCTACTGGAGGCCGTGGACAGCGCTGACCGTAGGGGTGGGCTGTGATGCGGTAGGTACGTGGCCGGGTGTACCGAATACCCGTTAGGTATGTCGGGAACCCTGTTCACATCGTTCGGGGCCGTATGGGAAACCTCGGCCGGACTCCCTGCGGATGAAACCTGGATAGGCGATAAACCTGGACTAGAGGCTTAGGTGTTTAGGTAGGTCATGGTCTACACCCACGTCGGCTTTCGCTTGAAGTCTGCCGAGCACATGTCGTGTGCAGACGCTAAGTGGTGGAAACATGTATGAAGAAGTACACCCCTGCAGGGCTATCATGATCTATTCGAATAGCCGCGTCCGCGGTAAAGGACTACTTGGTTGCCTATACAGTTCATAGACAAGTAAACGGAAACTACTAAAAGCCTCAAGATAAGTGTGAGTGCCGAGGATGGCTCTTCCGTAGGAAGACGGAGGTGGATCCTCGGTAGTGTATTGAAGTGGTGAGTAGTGGACTCGTGTACGCAAAACCATTTCAAGTTGGAGTCTCGTAGGTTAGCCTAGCCAAGAGTCAAAGCTGGCTTGCTGCAATAACTCCACCAACCCTTCTTGATAATATGCATGTATGTAGGATCTGATGTAAGTCTTGCTGAGTACCTTTGTACTCATGTTGCTATAATTTACATTTTTACAGAAGACGCTGCAACCCCTTCTGATGGGTTCTACGTAGACGTTGACATCAATGAGTAGGCTAAGGCCCAGGTGGTGATCCTGAGCTTGTGAAGGACCACGTAGTATAGCTAGGCTTTCCAA
>NW_021208660.1:0-1679 GCF_002162155.2 Triticum dicoccoides
AACTCGAAACTCTAAAAGACTAGACGCTAAGACCAGCAACTTGACACGACGATGCAACCGCAAATTCAACAAAGCAAATACAGAAAAGATTATGCAAAGGCTCAAATTGGTTCGGATGGGATGAACTAACCCTAATTTTTTTTTGGCTTTTTCGTGGACTATAGGTATGAAGAACAGACTCGATCTAAACTATGAAAAACTGTAAAATCTCACCGAGCAACCTGGAAATCTGATACCACTTGATAGAGACAAAGGTGTCCCGTCTTTCGATGAGATGATGGATTTCGCTTTGGTGGAAGTCGACTTTGACGATCCGACTACGAACGTGCGAGGACGTCGCGCCTTAGCAATCGCTAAACCAACTCCGAGAGGTTATTGACCACGCCGGAGCACGATCAACCTGACCACGAGGGTCTGTTTCCTGCGAGCAAACGAAGAACAAGCAAGGAACTGAGATTGCAATCTGGATATTGCGAATATGAGATGAAAGCTTTATTGATCAAGGTGGGGTTCTGTGACGCCTTTGTCTGGTCGTTGAACACAAACGAAGTACGCGAAATTGCAGCTATGGCAAACTTTAATCTAAACAAAACCAAAAGTCTGAATGGTGCCCTAAGGGCTGTATATATGGAGGAAGAGGGGGGGAATTTCGTGGCCCTTGGTGGAGGGGTCCGAAATCAACCCTATCTCTTGTTTCCCCACAGATACAGACTCTAAAAAAAGCCTATACTTATGTATTTCGAAATTACATGGGCCTGGCCCAATAATAAGGTGACGCAGCACCTAGAATAGCCTCTAGACGAAACTTATGAAGTGGCATCTTGTATATTTCGTCCAAGGCTTCATGCACCCATTATGGTGGCTTCAATGTCCTGAAATCATCACTTGTAACTCCGTTCTTGTTCCCCTTGCGCATGCCATCATCTCCATGCTTGCTCTTGCTCCAATGTTCATCCATCTCCAAGCTAGGCCCTTCATTTGTAAGCAAAACAAATGTATCCAATTTAGGCAGTATCATATTCTCATGAACATTAGAATCATTACCAAGAAACGAAAGTACCTCGTAATTTAGTTGGCGTGCGCGAGCTCTCGTAATTGGTCCAGTATGTATAGCAGCAGGGGCTGTGGGTGTAACAATGGTATTGATGTCCTCATCACGGTACAAGCCCGTGCGCACGGGGTGCTCCAGCGTCAGCTCCCTGAGTAGCCCGTGGGCACGGGGTCTTGGGGGCCCGTGCGCACGGGGTTGCCTGGAGCCTTCTGTGCTGCTACTGTTGTTCTCGTGCTTGGTCCTCGTGGCCTTGGGGTGGTTCTCCTTCTTCTTGGGGATGCTCCTGAGCTCCTTGGTGGTGTTCCTCTTCGTACCTAAGGAGGCATAGCACATTTTGGTGAGGTAGTATACATGTTCCATTTGGGTTCATATGCAAGTCTAGTAGGAAGGAGTTCACCTCGGTTTCCAAAGCACGTGCTCTAGCTCTTGTCATGGGTCCTTGTGGGGTTGGATGTGTTGATGTAGAGTCCATGGGGATGATGGAAGGATGCTCCGCATCATCTCCCCTCCCTTCGAAAGGATCCGACCTCGGATCAAGATCTTCATCACCATGGAAAGGCGCGAGGTCTTTGACGTTGAAGATGTCTCTCACGTTGTACTTGTCTCGTGGGAGTTCAATCTTGTAGGC
>NW_021208661.1:0-7866 GCF_002162155.2 Triticum dicoccoides
TATGTGTCCGTCGTCAACACTCACGGTTTTGTCCAATTCTGACCCGTTTTGTGGACTATTATTCACCGTTTTGGGGTCCCGAAGCGATTTTCATAGTTGTTGAACCCCAAGGTGTGCTTACGTGTTGGTCATCAACACTTGAAGTTTTGGCTGATTCTGGCCCGTTTCATGGACTCTTACTCGCCGTTTTTGGGCCCAAAAGCGATTTCCATGGTTGTCGAACTCCAAGGTGCGCTTATGTGTCGGTCATCAACAATCATAGTTCGGGCTGATTCTGGCCCGTTTCTTGGACTATTACTCTTTTTGGGGTCCTGGAGTCATTTCCACGATTGACGAACCTCGGGGTGCGTTTACGTGTCGATCATCAACACACACATATTTGGCCGATTCTTGTCCGTTTCGTGGACTATTACTCGCCGTTTTGGGGACCCAGAGCGATTTCCACGATTGATGAACCCCGAGATGCGTTTATGTGTTGGTCTTCAACTCTCACAGTTTTGTCCAATTCTGACCCGTTTCGTGGACTATTACTCAACGTTTTGGGGTCCCGAAGCGATTTTCATAGTTGTTGAACCCCAAGGTGTGCTTATGTGTTGGTCATCAACACTTGCAGTTGTGGCCAATTCTGGCCCGTTTCATGGTCTATTACTCACCGTTTTTGGGCCCCAAAGCGATTTCCATGGTTGTCGAACTCCAAGGTGCGCTTACGTGTCGGTCATCAACAATCACAATTCAGGCTGATTCTGGCCTCTTTCTTGGACTATTACTCTGTTTTGGGGTCCCGGAGTCATTTCCACGATTGACGAACCTCGGGGTGCGTCTACGTGTCGATCATCAACACTCGCATATTTGGCCGATTCTTGTCCGTTTCGTGGACTATTACTCGTCGTTTTGGGGACCCAGAGCGATTTCCATGATTGATGAACCCCGGGGTGCGTTTATGTGTCAGTTTTCAACACTCACAGTTTTGTCCAATTCTGACCCTTTTCATGGACTATTACTCATCGTTTTCGGGTACCGAATCGATTTCCATAGTTGTTGAACCCCAAGGTGTGTATACGTGTTGATCATCAACACTTGTAGCTTTGGCCGATTCTGGCCCGCTTCATGCACTATTACTCACCATTCCGGGGTCCCGGAGTGATTTCCATGGTTATCGAACTCCAAGGTGCGCTTACGTTTCGATCATCAACACTCGCGGTTTCGGCCGTTTCCTGCCCGTTTCATGGACTATTACTCACCGTTTTGGGGTCCCAAAGCGATTTTCGTTTCATGGACTATTACTCGCGGTTTCGAGCACTATTACTCAGCGTTTTGGGGACCCAAAGCGCTTTCCACGACTGATGAACCCCGGGGTGCGTCTATGTGTCCGTCGTCAACACTCACGGTTTTGTCCAATTCTGACCCGTTTTGTGGACTATTATTCACCGTTTTGGGGTCCCGAAGCGATTTTCATAGTTGTTGAACCCCAAGGTGTGCTTACGTGTTGGTCATCAACACTTGAAGTTTTGGCTGATTCTGGCCCGTTTCATGGACTCTTACTCGCCGTTTTTGGGCCCAAAAGCGATTTCCATGGTTGTCGAACTCCAAGGTGCGCTTATGTGTCGGTCATCAACAATCATAGTTCGGGCTGATTCTGGCCCGTTTCTTGGACTATTACTCTTTTTGGGGTCCTGGAGTCATTTCCACGATTGACGAACCTCGGGGTGCGTTTACGTGTCGATCATCAACACACACATATTTGGCCGATTCTTGTCCGTTTCGTGGACTATTACTCGCCATTTTGGGGACCCAGAGCGATTTCCACGATTGATGAACCCCGAGATGCGTTTATGTGTTGGTCTTCAACTCTCACAGTTTTGTCCAATTCTGACCCGTTTCGTGGACTATTACTCAATGTTTTGGGGTCCCGAAGCGATTTTCATAGTTGTTGAACCCCAAGGTGTGCTTACGTGTTGGTCATCAACACTTGCAGTTGTGGCCAATTCTGGCCCGTTTCATGGTCTATTACTCACCGTTTTTGGGCCCCAAAGCGATTTCCATGGTTGTCGAACTCCAAGGTGCGCTTACGTGTCGGTCATCAACAATCACAATTCAGGCTGATTCTGGCCTCTTTCTTGGACTATTACTCTGTTTTGGGGTCCCGGAGTCATTTCCACGATTGACGAACCTCGGGGTGCGTCTACGTGTCGATCATCAACACTCGCATATTTGGCCGATTCTTGTCCGTTTCGTGGACTATTACTCGTCGTTTTGGGGACCCAGAGCGATTTCCACGATTGATGAACCCCGGGGTGCGTTTATGTGTCAGTTGTCAACACTCACAGTTTTGTCCAATTCTGACCCTTTTCATGGACTATTACTCATCGTTTTCGGGTACCAAATCGATTTCCATAGTTGTTGAACCCCATGGTGTGTATACGTGTTGATCATCAACACTCGTAGTTTTGGCCGATTCTGGCCCGCTTCATGCACTATTACTCACCATTCCGGGGTCCCGGAGTGATTTCCATGGTTATCGAACTCCAAGGTGCGCTTACGTGTCGATCATCAACACTCGCGGTTTCGGCCGTTTCCTGCCCGTTTCATGGACTATTACTCACCGTTTTGGGGTCCCAAAGCGATTTTCGTTTCATGGACTATTACTCGCGGTTTCGAGCACTATTACTCAGCGTTTTGGGGACCCAAAGCGCTTTCCACGACTGATGAATCCCGGGGTGCGTTTATGTGTCCGTCGTCAACACTCACGGTTTTGTCCAATTCTGACCCGTTTTGTGGACTATTATTCACCGTTTTGGGGTCCCGAAGCGATTTTCATAGTTGTTGAACCCCAAGGTGTGCTTACGTGTTGGTCATCAACACTTGAAGTTTTGGCTGATTCTGGCCCGTTTCATGGACTCTTACTCGCCGTTTTTGGGCCCAAAAGCGATTTCCATGGTTGTCGAACTCCAAGGTGCGCTTATGTGTCGGTCATCGACAATCATAGTTCAGGCTGATTCTGGCCCGTTTCTTGGACTATTACTCTTTTTGGGGTCCTGGAGTCATTTCCACGATTGACGAACCTCGGGGTGCGTTTACGTGTCGATCATCAACACTCACATATTTGGCCGATTCTTGTCCGTTTCGTGGACTATTACTCGCCGTTTTGGGGACCCAGAGCGATTTCCACGATTGATGAACCCCGGGATGCGTTTATGTGTTGGTCTTCAACTCTCATAGTTTTGTCGAATTCTGACCCGTTTCGTGGACTATTACTCAACGTTTTGGGGTCCCGAAGCGATTTTGATAGTTGTTGAACCCCAAGGTGTGCTTACGTGTTGGTCATCAACACTTGCAGTTGTGGCCAATTCTGGCCCGTTTCATGGTCTATTACTCACCGTTTTTGGGCCCCAAAGCGATTTCCATGGTTGTCGAACTCCAAGGTGCGCTTACGTGTCGGTCATCAACAATCACAATTCAGGCTGATTCTGGCCTCTTTCTTGGACTATTACTCTGTTTTGGGGTCCCGGAGTCATTTCCACGATTGACGAACCTCGGGGTGCGTTTACGTGTCGATAATCAACACTCACATATTTGGCCGATTCTTGTCCGTTTCGTGGACTATTACTCGCCGTTTTGGGGACCCAGAGCGATTTCCACGATTGATGAACCCCGGGGTGCGTTTATGTGTCAGTTGTCAACACTCACAGTTTTGTCCAATTCTGACCCGTTTCATGGACTATTACTCATCGTTTTCGGGTACCGAAGCGATTTCCATAGTTGTTGAACCCCAAGGTGTGTATACGTGTTGATCATCAACACTCGTAGTTTTGGCCGATTCTGGCCCGCTTCATGCACTATTACTCACCATTCCGGGGTCCCGGAGTGATTTCCATGGTTATCGAACTCCAAGGTGCGCTTACGTGTCGATCATCAACACTCGCGGTTTCGGCCGTTTCCTGCCCGTTTCATGGACTATTACTCACCGTTTTGGGGTCCCAAAGCGATTTTCGTTTCATGGACTATTACTCGCGGTTTCGAGCACTATTACTCAGCGTTTTGGGGACCCAAAGCGCTTTCCACGATTGATGAACCCCGGGGTGTGTTTATGTGTCCGTCGTCAACACTCACAGTTTTGTCCAATTCTGACCCGTTTTGTGGACTATTATTCACCGTTTTGGGGTCCCGAAGCGATTTTCATAGTTGTTGAACCCCAAGGTGTGCTTACGTGTTGGTCATCAACACTTGCAGTTTTGGCTGATTCTGGCCCGTTTCGTGGACTCTTACTCACCGTTTTTGGGCCCAAAAGCGATTTCCATGGTTGTCGAACTCCAAGGTGCGCTTATGTGTCGGTCATCAACAATCATAGTTCGGGCTGATTCTGGCCCGTTTCTTGGACTATTACTCTTTTTGGGGTCCTGGAGTCATTTCCACGATTGACGAACCTCGGGGTGCGTTTACGTGTCGATCATCAACACTCACATATTTGGCCGATTCTTGTCCGTTTCGTGGACTATTACTCGCCGTTTTGGGGACCCAGAGCGATTTCCGCGATTGATGAACCCCGAGATGCGTTTATGTGTTGGTCTTCAACTCTCACAGTTTTGTCCAATTCTGACCCGTTTCGTGGACTATTACTCAACGTTTTGGGGTCCCGAAGCGATTTTCATAGTTGTTGAACCCCAAGGTGTGCTTACGTGTTGGTCATCAACACTTGCAATTGTGGCCAATTCTGGCCCGTTTCATGGTCTATTACTCACCGTTTTTGGGCCCCAAAGCGATTTCCATTGTTGTCGAACTCCAAGGTGCGCTTACGTGTCGGTCATCAACAATCACAGTTCAGGCTGATTCTGGCCCGTTTCTTGGACTATTACTCTGTTTTGGGGTCCCGGAGTCATTTCCACGATTGACGAACCTCGGGGTGCGTTTACGTGTCGATCATCAACACTCACATATTTGTCCGATTCTTGTCCGTTTCGTGGACTATTACTCGCCGTTTTGGGGACCCAGAGCGATTTCCACGATTGATGAACCCCGGGGTGCGTTTATGTGTCAGTTGTCAACACTCACAGTTTTGTCCAATTCTGACCCTTTTCATGGACTATTACTCATCGTTTTCGGGTACTGAATCGATTTCCATAGTTGTTGAACCCCAAGGTGTGTATACGTGTTGATCATCAACACTCGTAGTTTTGGCCGATTCTGGCCCGCTTCATGCACTATTACTCACGATTCCGGGGTCCCGGAGTGATTTCCATGGTTATCGAACTCAAAGGTGCGCTTATGTGTCGATCATCAACACTCGCGGTTTCGGCCGTTTCTGGCCCGTTTCATGGACTATTACTCACCGTTTTGGGGTCCCAAAGTGATTTTCGTTTCATGGACTATTACTCGCGGTTTCGAGCACTATTACTCAGCGTTCTGGGGACCCAAAGCGCTTTCCACGATTGATGAACCCCGGGGTGCGTTTATGTGTCCGTCGTCAACACTCACAGTTTTGTCCAATTCTGACCCGTTTTGTGGACTATTATTCACCGTTTTGGGGTCCCGAAGCGATTTTCATAGTTGTTGAACCCCAAGGTTTGCTTACGTGTTGGTCATCAACACTTGCAATTGTGGCCAATTCTGGCCCGTTTCATGGTCTATTACTCACCGTTTTTGGGCCCCAAAGCGATTTCCATGGTTGTCGAACTCCAAGGTGCGCTTACGTGTCGGTCATCAACAATCACAGTTCAGGCTGATTCTGGCCCGTTTCTTGGACTATTACTCTGTTTTGGGGTCCCGAAGTCATTTCCATGATTGACGAACCTCGGGGTGCGTTTACATGTCGATCATCAACACTCACATATTTGGCCGATTCTTGTCCGTTTCGTGGACTATTACTCGCCGTTTTGGGGACCCAGAGCGATTTCCATGATTGATGAACCCCGGGGTGCGTTTATGTGTCAGTTGTCAACACTCACAGTTTTGTCCAATTCTGACCCTTTTCATGGACTATTACTCATCGTTTTCGGGTACCGAATCGATTTCCATAGTTGTTGAACCCCAAGGTGTGTATACGTGTTGATCATCAACACTCGTAGTTTTGGCCGATTCTGGCCCGCTTCATGCACTATTACTCACGATTCCGGGGTCCCGGAGTGATTTCCATGGTTATCGAACTCGAAGGTGCGCTTACGTGTCGATCATCAACACTCGCGGTTTCGGCCGTTTCTGGCCCGTTTCATGGACTATTACTCACCGTTTTGGGGTCCCAAAGCGATTTTCGTTTCATGGACTATTACTCGCGGTTTCGAGCACTATTACTCAGCGTTCTGGGGACCCAAAGCGCTTTCCACGATTGATGAACCCCGGGGTGCGTTTATGTGTCCGTCGTCAACACTCACAGTTTTGTCCAATTCTGACCCGTTTTGTGGACTATTATTCACCGTTTTGGGGTCCCGAAGCGATTTTCATAGTTGTTGAACCCCAAGGTTTGCTTACGTGTTGGTCATCAACACTTGCAGTTTTGGCTGATTCTGGCCCGTTTCATGGACTCTTACTCACCGTTTTTGGGCCCAAAAGCGATTTCCATGGTTGTCGAACTCCAAGGTGCGCTTATGTGTCGGTCATCAACAATCATAGTTCGGGCTGATTCTGGCCCGTTTCTTGGACTATTACTCTTTTTGGGGTCCTGGAGTCATTTCCATGATTGACGAACCTCGGAGTGCGTTTACGTGTCGATCATCAACACTCACATATTTGGCCGATTCTTGTCCGTTTCGTGGACTATTACTCGCCGTTTTGGGGACCCAGAGCGATTTCCACGATTGATGAACCCCGGGATGCGTTTATGTGTTGGTCTTCAACTCTCACAGTTTTGTCGAATTCTGACCCGTTTCGTGGACTATTACTCAACGTTTTGGGGTCCCGAAGCGATTTTCATAGTTGTTGAACCCCAAGGTGTGCTTACGTGTTGGTCATCAACACTTGAAGTTGTGGCCAATTCTGGCCCGTTTCATGGTCTATTACTCACCGTTTTTGGGCCCCAAAGCGATTTCCATGGTTGTCGAACTCCAAGGTGCGCTTACGTGTCGGTCATCAACAATCACAATTCAGGCTGATTCTGGCCCGTTTCTTGGACTATTACTCTGTTTTGGGGTCCCGGAGTCATTTCCACGATTGACGAACCTCGGGGTGCGTTTACGTGTCGATCATCAACACTCACATATTTGGCCGATTCTTGTCCGTTTCGTGGACTATTACTCGCCGTTTTGGGGAGCCAGAGCGATTTCCACGATTGATGAACCCCGGGGTGCGTTTATGTGTCAGTTGTCAACACTCACAGTTTTGTCCAATTCTGACCCGTTTCATGGACTATTACTCATCGTTTTCGGGTACCGAAGCGATTTCCATACTTGTTGAACCCCAAGGTGTGTATACGTGTTGATCATCAACACTCGTAGTTTTGGCCGATTCTGGCCCGCTTCATGCACTATTACTCACCATTCCGGGGTCCCGGAGTGATTTCCATGGTTATCGAACTCCAAGGTGCGCTTACGTGTCGATCATCAACACTCGCGGTTTCGGCCGCTTCCTGCCCGTTTCATGGACTATTACACACCGTTTTGGGGTCCCAAAGCGATTTTCGTTTCATGGACTATTACTCGCGGTTTCGAGCACTATTACTCAGCGTTCTGGGGACCCAAAGCGCTTTCCACGATTGATGAACCCCGGGGTGCGTTTATGTGTCCGTCGTCAACACTCACAGTTTTGTCCAATTCTGACCCGTTTTGTGGACTATTATTCACCGTTTTGGGGTCCCGAAGCGATTTTCATAGTTGTTGAACCCCAAGGTGTGCTTACGTGTTGGTCATCAACACTTGCAGTTTTGGCTGATTCTGGCCC
>NW_021208662.1:0-1056 GCF_002162155.2 Triticum dicoccoides
GAAGTGATCCTGGCATATACCGGAAATCAGAGTCCCGAAATAGTCCAGATCTGACTCGCATGATGGTCATCATAGAGTAGGCGGCGTCCTGCACAGCCATCTCAATAGTAACCCCGAGTCCATAGGAGCAGTGAAGGGGCTCGGTGGACCCAGGATAAGATGGAAATATCCTGACAGTGCAGAGATACTGGCTTTGATTAAAGTCTCGGAATTGCTCTTCGACCGTGTACTCAGGATACCAGCGGTATCCAGCCTCAGTCATTACCCTGACCAACTTGGCAGTATGGCCGGGTACATCTAGGCATCGAGTCAGGCGAACCACTTGATTGAGGTCGCGAGTGGCCATCTGAAAGCACAATCATAATGCAAAGGCATTAGAATTTCTAGCAAAATTTCGGCAGCATAACAGCTGTAAATGCTCAAGAAGGATTTTGGGACATTTGACAAAGGATTTCATACACACTCAACATCATCATATCAAATTCTGAGTCCATCCTAGCAACATAATATGGTAGAAGAACTGAACTAGGCTTGTATCCATCATACCTATAAGGTACTACTGATTAGTAACACGTGATCCTGATAGAGAGAATAGATCCTAATTCCTTAACCCCCGGTGGAAGAAAGGACTGACTCAGATCAGAATGTCATAAGATAAAGGAGTAAAAAGAGCCTTACGTTCCAACCCACAAACAATTCCCCTACATATAACTAAAGAATTTCTAGACTCAACATCGACCAGTTTGGCTTGGAGAACCTACAGGCAGTCCGGCTCTGATGCCAACGCTGTCAGGACCCCGACTCGATGTCACATCGATCTAGCCGGTAACACCTCATATCACTTTGCGGCCTCACGCATGGTATCCCCACGGGTGTCGCCTTACCTTTGCCCGGGACCGTTTGCGCCTTTTGGCTCACGTATATGATAGTGTCGCTAGCATCCATATGATAAGGAGCCCGGGCTGACATGACTAGTCGTAAACCCAAAGTGGCACAGACTTACAGGGACAGGCATCCATGACCCAGCTTCGAACGTGTCGGTCATCAGCAAGTGGG
>NW_021208663.1:0-1328 GCF_002162155.2 Triticum dicoccoides
ATTGTAGAGGCATTAATAATATTACTATTCGTTATCGTCATCCTATTCCTAGGCTAGATGATATGCTTGATGAATTGAGTGGCTCTACAATATTCTCCAAAGTTGATTTACGTAGTGGATACCATCAAATTCGTATGAAATTGGGAGATGAATGGAAAACAGCATTCAAAACTAAGTTTGGATTATATGAGTGGTTAGTCATGCCTTTTGGGTTAACTAATGCACCTAGTACTTTCATGAGATTAATGAACGAAGTTTTACGTGCTTTCATTGGACGATTTGTGGTAGTTTACTTTGATGACATATTGATTTATAGCAGATCTTTGGAAGAACATTTGGAACATTTACGTGCTGTTTTTATTGCTCTACGTGATGCACGTTTGTTTGGTAACCTTGGGAAGTGCACCTTTTGCACCGACCGAGTATCTTTTCTTGGCTATGTTGTTACTCGACAGGGAATTGAAGTTGATAAAGCCAAGATTGAAGCTATTGAGAGTTGGCCGCAACCCAAAACGGTCACACAAGTGAGGAGTTTTCTTGGCCTCGCTGGATTCTATAGGCGTTTTGTGAGAGATTTCAGCACCATTGCTGCACCTCTCAATGAGCTTACAAAGAAAGATGTGCCTTTTCTTTGGGGTACCGCACAGGAAGAAGCCTTCACGGTATTGAAAGATAAGTTGACACATGCTCCTTTACTCCAACTTCCTGATTTTAATAAGACTTTTGAGCTTGAATGTGATGCTAGTGGAATTGGATTAGGAGGTGTGTTATTACAAGATGGCAAACCCGTTGCATACTTTTCTGAAAAATTGAGTGGGCCTAGTCTGAATTATTCCACTTATGATAAAGAATTATATGCTCTTGTTCGGACTTTAGAAACATGGCAACATTATTTATGGCCCAAAGAATTTGTTATACATTCTGATCATGAATCTTTGAAACATATTAAAAGTCAAGCTAAACTGAATCGTAGACATGCTAAATGGGTTGAATTTATTGAGACTTTCCCTTATGTCATTAAACACAAGAAGGGAAAAGAAAATGTTATTGCTGATGCATTGTCTCGTCGCTATACTATGCTTTCACAACTTGACTTCAAAATATTTGGTTTGGAGACCATCAAAGATCAATATGTGCATGATGCTGATTTTAAAGATGTAATGCAGAATTGTAAAGAAGGAAGAATGTGGAACAAGTTTGTTGTTAACGATGGATTTGTGTTTCGTGCTAACAAGCTATGCATTCCAGCTAGCTCCGTTCGTCTTTTGTTGTTGCAGGAGGCGCATGGAGGAGGATTAATGGGACACTTTGGCGTGAAGAAGACGGAG
>NW_021208664.1:0-11688 GCF_002162155.2 Triticum dicoccoides
AGTCAACACATGGACAGATAACAAAACCCTTCTGCTTGTTCGCATTAGCCACTACGAGGAAATCTTTCAAACCCGTAGTGAACTCGCGGGAGAGTCGGTTACCGTACATCCATTGCCGATTCATCTGCATTATTATAATATAAAATATATAATTAACCATCATGCATTTGTTAAAGTAACTAGCTATAAACAATAGAAATTAAACAATGAACAACACACATGCATATTTTATCAATGACACACATGCATGAAAGGTTCAAGTTGCTAACCGCGATCGAGGAGGAACCTCAAGTGTGGCTCCAACACTTCATATCATGTTTGTTTCACGCTGTTGGGCATTTCATCAAACACCTTGTGTGCATAAGAGGAACCAAAAGCAAACCTACACCCCCTTGTGAAGAGAAGTGGCACCAAATGGCTAAGTGAGTGCGCTGAACTGGTATATATAGGGGAGGAGATTTAGTCACGGTTGGCCAGGCCAACCGCGACTAAAGTCCTTTGGGCACCTTTAGTCGCGGTTGGCCTGGCCAACCGCGGCTAAAGCCCCTCACGTGCACCAGCTGGCCACCGAGCGCCCTGGCCCAAGCCTTTGGTCGCGGTTCGTCTGCCGAACCGCGACTAAAGACTTCATTAGTCGCGGTTCCTACAGTTTCGCGACTAATGGGGCTGGACGGAAGCCTCTTTTTCTACCAGTGCATGAGGATCATTGTCGATCAGCAATCTGAATGGCGCGGATCCTCTCCATGGCTTCTTTCATCCGATCAGTGTCCCGCCGTGTCCTCAATGGCATCCAAGTCTGAAGGAACAAATAGCATTTAAAAATAATGTCAGCAAGATGAGAAGGAAACTTGCGTTCAATAGTAATCTGTTGACATGTGGTCCAAAGGGACTACAACAGCGCCCCTACGCAATGCCAAAGGACTCAAGCACTAGTAGAAAACAGGGAACTAGTCCCGGTTCCACGGGGCCTTTAATCCCGGTTCTGGAAACCAGGACAAAACAAACGGAACTAATGCCCAAAACCTTTAGTCCCGGTTGGCTTACGAACCGGGACCAAAGGAGGTCCATGTGGCCGCTGTGGGGCGCTCAGGCAGGACGACCTTTACTCTCGTTGGTAACACCAACCGGGACCAAAAGGCAGCCACGCGTCAGCAGCTCGGAGGCGCTGTTTTTTAAGTGAGTTTAGGGGTTTTGGAGGGTTAGTTTAGGGGTTTCATATTGTGTTAGCTAGCTAATAGAGAGAAGTGACCTATTTCTCCATGCTTGGTCGACGCTAGCTATTTTACATATAGAGACAACTCGACGCTAGCTAGTAAGCAAGAAGGAAACCATTAATTACACAAGATCGTCATGAACATATACAAAGAGAAGTGATTGACTTCTCTTTCTCCGTGACTGGTCGAACAAGTTTTCGTATATCTATCCGACACTACTACATATATACAATATAACATCCATGATATCATCAAGCGCAAAACTCTCATTGAACGTCCGTATGGTATTCCCCATCTTTATGTATGACGTGGTCAAGAAAGAATCCCGCCAATTCCTCTTGAATTGCTCGTATACGATCATGTGGTAGAAGTTCATCCCGCATCTCCCGCTTCTAATTTAAAGAAGGGGGTCAATACATATATATGAATGAAACTCAACACAATTGGTGGTAATAAAATAATATTGTGAATATTGTTTGCATACTTCATATTGTTTATCAGAGTAGCCCCGCTCACAGGTCGAGTGGCGGATGAACTCGCAAACGTAGTATCCACATAAATTATTTCCGCCTTCGTGCCACAAGCACTTTACGAGAAATAGAGTTCAATCAAGATGATAATCAAGCATGATAAATAGTATTGATGAAACTAGAATCAATTAGAGATGCGCGGAACTAGCTTGTACTACTTACTTTGGGGTGTGTAAATCGCAACTCCTTCTGCAGACCTGGAACCATTCCGGTGAACTGTTTCCAAACCCTGTCAGGCAAAGAAAATGATTACTTGATATCAGGAAATGAACGAAAGTTGACTATATGGTGCGATAATGATTGAACTTACTTCTGGAGCATTGCAGTCATGTCCTCATAATCCCGGGGATCTGTACGTCTCGAGTCTAAGACAGTTACTACTCCCCCGTTAATCTTAATCTCTAGTAGAATAAAGTGGAAGCTGTGCACGCATAACTCATCAATTATATTACTTAACCTCGAGTAAGCGAAACCGTATATGCACAAGATAGTAAGACTCACTTGAATTTGTAAGGAAAGAGTATTTTTCCTTTGTTTTGATGTCGAAGGAACGATTGTAGCAAGTTGTTCTCAGTATCTTTGACTCTGTTTTTAACCGACCATTCATTTACGGTATTTGGGCTAATGAACCCAAGGTCATAGATTTGTATTTTTTGCATTCGACAATCTTCAGTTTGCATAATATAGTGAGGATAATTATATATACATGCAATGAACGAGCTGAGCTATAGATACTGAATTACAGAAGTAATACTTACAGACACTAGCAAGTCATGAGTTGTTTGTCGAGGGCGTCTTGATTGAATAACTGAAATAACTCCACAATTCAACATGCATCAACTCAACTCCAATGAGGTCATGTTCCTCTTTAATTTCAGCCACATACACTGTCGGCCCCACTCTTCCTGCAGGTATCCATGTACCATTCATGCAATCTTCGCATCATCGTTGTTAGAGGAGGATGATCAGGTTTGATGAGAGGCTTCCTGTTGGGGATATAACTATTGAGTACAAACCGCCCAGGAGGGGCCGGTTTACACTCAACCGTATTGAAGTCCACGAAGGTTAGAGGATGGCGTTTTACTATGCAACTTAGAGGCCCGGAGCCTAAAGGCGGATTAGGGCCCATATTGGTAAACTGCCATAGTCATGTAACTTGATTGTACGATAAGGAAGGGAGAGACCGAGCCGAACAGTTGTATGAGTCGGCCTCGGGATTCTGTAGACCGGCCGGGCGTCAACCCGTGTATATAAGGGGACGACCCGGCGGCGGTTCAGGAACAAGAAACACAACTCGAGAGCCAGGCATAGCTTGTTTAGCTCCCTGGCTAGCGAGACCCCAATAATCTCATCACAACTAGACGTAAGCCTTTACCTTCATCGAAGGGGTCGAACTAGTATAAAATCCCTCATGTCCTTTGTCCGGTTTAACACCTTTTAAGCTAACTAGTCGCGATGGCTCCACGACTAAGTCCTTACACGAGGACATCTGACGTGATATTTCCATGACAGTTGGCGCCCACCGTGGGGCTATCGCACGATGGTTTTGAGTTCTTGAAGGGCAGCTTTGAAGGACTCAAAGGATACGTGGCAGGCTGGATGACCAAAAGTCGTCGCGGCAAGCTCTATATCGACGATGCAGGCTGGGGCCCCGAGGCCGGCTCAATCGAGTATGGGTACCGGGTCCACTTCGGCGGAATTCACGTCTTCATCGGCAAGATCGGCGAACCGGGTCCTGAGCTGGACATCTGCACCGACCTCATCGAAATGGCTCAGCGTGCAAGTCCCGCCCGGATTCAGCCTCCCATGAAGCATGCAGTCGTAGGAGGTGTCCACGGGATCAGATCTGAACCGGTGTCTGAGGGAGACACGGTCGCTTATTCCGATGATGAATCATCTGGTGAAACCGAATCCTTGTACCAAGTTCAGGATGGCGTGTTTGAAGGGTATTCCGATGGCACCAGTATTCCGGAATTTCTTGAAACGCCAAACCACGTTGGAATCTTCATGGCTGGAACACAGCCAACCTTGCAAAACTCTACTGCGGCGGCGTCTGGACTGGTGGCAGGGGCAGGAGGCTCCGTGCGCCGGCCGGCTCAGGGTCTCTCCGGTTTGATGGATGTCTGGGCGGCCTTGTTGACCACATAAGTTACACCAACGATGCAGGATCAGCACAATGCGGACATTGCCAGTCTGAAGGACCAGATAACACAAGCCAAAGCGGACTTAGCAGCTGAGGAAATCAGGATGGCTGAGGAGCGGGCCGCTTTAGATGCTCAGGCACAGAGGATTCAAGTCGAAAGTCATCAACTTTTGATGGATCAGAACGCTTCAAATCAAGTATTCCGGAGGAGACATCAATCTCGCCTGCCGCCGAATTACGATGCGATGAATCTCTTTGGAACACCAGCAGCAGGAACTAGTAACCCGCCAGCAGTAAACCAGAATACTGATCCAAGGACCGGGGCGCCGGATCAACCTCAGTTCATGGGTCCGCCTCAGCATACGGATAACCGGCCGCGGTATACCACACCGCCACCGGGTCACTTTTCTACCCCATTGGATAATATGACAGCAGCAGCATCCCGGTTGGCTGCTATTCCGATCGAAGGTGAATCGCCGACAGCAGTTGAGACACAGCGGGCTAGGGATCTTCTTCAAACAGCTTTGACACAGCAGCAAGCTGATTCATACAGCCGAGACAGGGTTCACTCAACTCCACGACCGAGCAAGAGCTATAGCAGGCATATAGATGAACCGAAGGTGTCTAGCAGCGCGCGGCGCCGTGTTGTCCCTCCCGGGCCTAATCCGGTGCATGGAGATATGAACGCTCAGGACATGGTGGATCATGGCAGAGCACGAAGGGAAGCCGCTTTAGCAGCCCAACAAACGGGTCGATACCAACCCGCCCCGGTTCAGCCAGCATCGTCGGTAGACCGTGGCGTCGGAGTTGCTTTCAGCTCGTGGGGGGTACCGTGCCTTATTCCGGCCCTCCGGAATGTGCGATTTCCTAAGGACTTCAAGGACCCACGTAAGGTGCCGAATTACACCACTGATCAGCCGCCCGAGGCGTGGGTGGAAAGTTGTGAGATGGCGATGGAGATGCTGGACATTGATGAAGTGGCCTGTGCAAAGTACTTCACGATGATGTTGGAGGGAACAACTCATACTTGGTTGAAAAATTTACCACCTAACTCCATCGAGTCATGGGACCAGTTGAAGGCCCGGTTTATAGCCAATTTCAAGGACACATGTAAGCAGCCTATGTCCATTGTAGACCTTGACGCCTGTGTGCAAGGGGAGAACGAGTCGACAACTCATTGGGTGCGCTGGGTTTCATAAGTCTTGCACTCATCGGACCGTATTAACTCGGCTTGGCAATCATCACCTTGGAGCGTAATTGCCGGTGTAAGTCACTAAAGATGAAGTTGGGATGGCTCAAGCGTCACTGCAATGACATGGGCACCCTCATGGCCGCCTTGGTCAAGTATGCCGATTCTGATAATACCAAGGATCCCGATTCTGATGAGGAGAAACCGGAGAAGGGAAAGAAGAACGACGGTGCAAAGGGACAGCAGCACAACCAAGGAGGTCATGAGAATAATGGTAAGCTTAAAGCGGATTCAGATTTTGTAGCTAATGCTAATGTGCAGCATCGTAAGGGTAAACTGCCCCAGCGTGGCGGCGGAATGAACCTGGAGCGTTTGTTGAATCAGCCATGCCCAAGGCATGGGACCAAGGAGGCTCCTGCAACACATCTCTGGAAAGATTGTAACATTATGAAGGAGTTCAAAAACTCTGATCTTTTCCGGTATGATCAGGGTCCATCGGGCGGTTCAGGTCCAGGTTCTCATGGCGGCGGCGGTTCAAACTCTGGATTTCAGAATAATCAGGGCAACTAGAACAACCAAGGTGGTAATAACCAGCAGAATAATCAAGGAAATCAGCAGCAGACGGGTTATCAGAGTCACCCAAAGCAGTTGAATGGTGGGCAGTATCATGTGTTCACCACTAGTCTGTGTAAGCGTGATCAGAAGCTTCACAAGAGGGCAGTTAATGCTGTTAAACCGGCAGTACCACGTTACCTGCGGTGGTCCGAGCAACCTATTGTATGGAGCAGAGAGGATCATCCGCCCCGGGTTGACAATCTGGGTCACCTGGCTTTGGTGGTGGCACCTCAGGTGGGAGGTTATAAGTTCACCAAAGTACTCATGGATGGGGGGAGCAGTATCAACATTCTGTATTATGAGACCTTCCGTCGCATGGGGTTGACAGACAAGAGTCTTAAACCGTCCAATACTGTTTTTCATGGTGTGGTACCAGGTAAATCGGCGTACCCTATTGGTAAGATTGCTTTGGAAGTTGTGTTTGGTGATGAACATGATTCCCGGTCTGAGACATTGACCTTTGAGGTGGTAAGGATCCAGAGCCCGTATCACGCGCTGTTTGGGCGACCGGCTTATGCAAAGTTCATGGAGAGGCCTTGTTACATTTACTTGAAGCTAAAGATGTCGGGTCATAAAGGGACCATTACGGTTCACGGAAGTCGCAAAATCGCTTTGGACTGCGAAGAAGGTAATGCGGCCTATGCTGAGTCAGTTTGTGCTACAGAGGAGCTGAAGTTTTATAAGGAAAATGTTGATCTGGCAGACATGACCCCTCTGAAGAAGCCTACCACTGAGCATGACCCGACCCTACATTTCAAACCGGCTGATGAGACTAAACTTGTTGACTTTGTTCCTAGCGATTCATCTAAACAGTTTAGCATCAACAAAAATCTGGATCCGAAATAGGAAAGCGTGCTCATCGAGTTCATCCGTGAGAACCGGGACATCTTTGCATGGAAGCCTTCTGACATGCCAGGTG
Source organism: Triticum dicoccoides (assembly GCF_002162155.2). Taxonomy (NCBI): domain Eukaryota; kingdom Viridiplantae; phylum Streptophyta; class Magnoliopsida; order Poales; family Poaceae; genus Triticum; species Triticum dicoccoides. The sequence goes on from NW_021208664.1 coordinate 6,611, forward strand.
TACCGAGGGAACTCGCTGAGCACACTCTCAATATTGATCCCAAGTTTAAACCGGTCAAGCAATTTCTTCGTCGTTTTAACGAGGAAAGACGCAAGGCAATTGGTGAAGAGGTAGCCCGACTGTTGGCTGCTGGGTTTATCGTTGAAGTATTCCACCCTAAGTGGTTGGCTAATCCGGTGCTTGTTCTTAAGAAAAACGGCACTTGGCGTATGTGTGTGGACTACACAGATTTGAACAAAGCTTGTCCGGCCGATCCTTTTGCTCTCCCGCGTATTGATCAGATCATTGATGCAACGGCGGGTTGTGAGCGTTTGAGTTTCTTGGACGCTTATTCAGGCTATCATCAGATCAAGATGGCAGTTAAGGACCAGGAGAAGACCGCCTTCATCACTCCTTTTGGAGCCTTATGTTATGTTTCTATGCCCTTTGGGCTCAAGAGTGCCCAGGCGACTTATCAGCGCTGTGTGCAGAATTGTCTTCATACTCAGATTGGGCGCAATGTTCATGCCTATGTTGATGACATTGTAGTAAAGTCCAGGAAGAAGGAGACATTGATAGATGATCTCAATGAGACCTTTGACAATCTACGGGTCTACAAGATGATGCTCAATCTGGACAAATGTGTCTTTGGTGTTCCAGCAGGCAAGCTTCTAGGCTTTCTGGTGTCCAACAGGGGGATTGAGGCTAATCCGGAAAAGATCAAAGCGATTACATCTTTGGCTAAACCGGCATGCATCAATGATGTTCAACGTTTAGCAGGTCGGATTGCAGCACTAAGCCGGTTTATCAGCCGTTTGGGAGAGAAGGCGATCCCGCTGTATCAGATGTTGAAGAAAAAGACACCTTTGTCTGGAGTGATGCGGCTAATGTGGCGTTTGAAGACTTGAAGCGACAGTTGGCTGAACTGCCAGTCCTTGTTGCTCCGGTGGACAAGGAGCCCTTATTGTTGTACGTGGATGCTAATGCCCGTGCTATCAGTGTGGCAATTGTGGTGGAGCGCAAGGAGGCCGGTAAGGAGTACCCGGTTCAACGACCGGTTTACTATATCAGTGAGGTGCTTATTGAGTCAAAGCAACGATATCCGCATTGGCAGGAACTTGTATATGGGGTTTTTATGGCAAGCCGGAAGCTCAAGCAATATTTATGAGGCCATCCCATTACAGTGGTCAGTTCAGCTCCATTCGGTGATATAATTCAGAACAGGGAGGCAACTGGCCGGGTTGCAAAATGGGCAACTGAACTTGGTCCGCATGGTCTGAAGTATGTGCCTCGAACAGCTATAAAGTCTCATGCACTTGTGGACTTCATCAATGATTGGACTGAGTTGCAGGCGCCAGAGGACAAACCGGATAATACATACTGGACTATTCACTTTGATGGGTCCAGGTAATTGGAGGGCTCGGGGGCTGGTGTTGTTCTTACTTCCCCTCGAGGTGATAAGATTCATTACGTCCTCCGTTTAATGTTCCCCTGTACTAACAATGCAGCTGAGTACGAGGCTCTGCTCCATGGGCTCCGCGTGGCCAAAGAGATGAACTTAAGCCGGGTGCGATGCTTTGGAGACTCTGATCTGGTGGCTCAGCAAGTTTCTGGTACTTGGGATTCTAAGGATCCACTCATGGCGGCTTACAAACGTGAGGTGGATATTGTGGAGGGTTACTTCAAAGGGTATCAGGTTGAGCATATAGACCGGCGCAAAAACGAAGCAGCAGACGCTTTAAGCCGGCTTGGATCTCAGCGTAAACCGGTACCTCCCAATACCTTTCTAGATATCTTGCATAACCCGTCTGTTAAGTTGCCTACAGAGGAGGATTTGGCTGTTCCTGATCGGGAGGCTCAATTAGTGGCCGCTTTACATGTTATGCCGGATTGGACAATTCCGTATCTGGCGTATATGAACCGGGGCGAGTTACCAGATGATGAAGTCCTGGCTCGGCAGATAGTTCGGCAGTCCAAGTCCATGGTTATTCACAATGGCGAGTTACACCGCTGCAGCATTTCAGGCGTGTTTCAGCGTTGTGTTTCTCCGGAAGAAGGCCAAGAGATCCTATGGGAAATTCACGAAGGGGATTGTGGTCATCATGCCGGTTCAAAATCCTTGGTTGCAAAAGCTTTCCATCATGGGTTCTACTGGTTGACAGCTCATGCTGATGCGGAGGATCTGGTAAAGTGATGTGATGCTTGTCAACAGTTTTCACGCATGGCTCATGTTCTGGCTCAAGAATTAAGGATGATTCCCATCACTTGGCCGTTTGCCACCTGGGGGCTTGACATGGTGGGACCCTTTAAACGCTCCAAGGACAAGAAGACCCACCTGCTGGTGGCGGTTGACAAGTTTACCAAGTGGGTTGAAGCGGAGCCTGTCAGCAAGTGTGATGCGGCTACGGCGGTTCAATTTCTCAAAAAGATTATTTTCCGCTTTGGCTTTCCACACAACATCATCACGGATAATGGCACAAACCTCTCTAAAGGTGAGATGGAAGATTTTTGTCAGAGAGAACACATCCGGCTTGACTTAGCATCTGTGGTGCACCCCCAGACCAATGGTCAAGCGGAGAGAGCTAATCAAGAAATCTTGAAGGGTATTAAACCCTGGCTTATGGTTTCTTTAAAGCAGACGCCGGGTTGTTGGGTGGAAGAATTGCCTTCTGTGTTATGGAGCATCAACACCACTCCCAACAGATCAACGGGTTACACGCCTTTCTTCATGGTGTATGTGTCACACCCAATATGCGATACTATCCTAAAGAGACTCGAAGGTCCCACCAAGGATAGAACCGCATATTGAAACGCTTTTGCATGGTGGATATCATTACATCAACATTACATAATATATGGGGGTACATATAAGAGGCATACAATGCCACTCGAATACAACATCATCATACATAAGATCAACATCCGACTACGGATGAAACATAAATAGAAACTCAAACGACATCCACCCTGCTAGCCCAGGCTGCCGACCTAGAACCTATCCCCTGATCGAAGAGGAAGCAGAAGAGGAACTCCAACACAAGCAAACTTCGCTCTCGCGTCATGATCATCGCATAACCTGTACCTGCAACTGTTGTTGTAGTAATCTGTGAGCCACGAGGACTCAGTAATCCCATTACCATGGGTATCAAGACTAGCAAAGCTTAATGGGAAAGGAAGGGGTAAAGTGGTGAGGTTGCAGCAGCGACTAAGCATGATATGGTGGCTAACATACGCAAATAAGAGCGAGAAGAGAGCAAACGGAACGGTCGTGAAGCTAGCAATGATCAAGAAGTGATCCTGAACTCCTACTTACGTCAAACATAACCCAAAACCGTGTTCACTTCCCGAACTCCGCTGAGAAGAGACCATCACGGCTACACACGTGGTTGATGCGTTTTAATTCGGATCTAGTGTCAAGTTATCTACAACCGGACATTAAAAAATTCCCATCTGACCATAACCGCAGGCACGACTTTCGAAAGTTTATACCCTGCAGGGGTGTCCCAACTTAGCCCATGATAAGCTCTTGCTATCAACGAAGGATATACCTTCTCCCAGGAAGACCCGATCAGACTCGGAATCCCGGTTTACAAGACATTTCGACAATCGTAAAACAAGACCAGCAAAGCCGCCCGGATGTGCCGACAAATCCCGATTGGAGCTGCACATATCTCGTTCTCAGGGCACACCAGATGAGCAAAACGACGGGTTGGTATATACCCTGGTTGCCCAGGGGGCGCCAGACATCGCTCGGTTTGGACCAGCACTCAGAGGAGAACTGGCCCGGGGGGGATAAAATAAAGATGACCCTCGGGCTCCGGAAACCCAAGGGAAAAAAGGGCTAGGTGAGGCGAATGGTAAAACCAAGGTTGGGCCTTGCTGGAGGAGTTTTATTCAAAGCAAACTGTCAAGGGGGCCCATAAATCACCCAACCGCGTAAGGAACGCAAAATCCTGGAACATAACACCGATATGATGGAAACTAGGGCGGCAAGAGTGGAACAAAACACCAGGCATAAGGCCGAGTCTTCCACCCTTTACCAAGTATATAGATGCATTAATTAAATAAGAGATATTGTGATATCCCAACATAATCATGTCCATCATGGGGCAATCTTCAACTTCACCTGCAACTAGCAACGCTATAAGAGGGGCTGAGCAAAGCGGTAACATAGCCAAACAAAGGTTTGCTAGGAAGGGTGAAAAGGTTAGAGGCTGACATGGCAATTGGGAGGCTTGAAGAGCAAATGATAGGTAGCATAGCAAAGCGATAGAACGAAGCAACTAGCATAGCAATGATAGTAGTGAGATCCAGGGTAGCGGTCATCTTGCCTAAAATCCCGCTAGGAAGAAGAACGAGTCCATGAAGAAGACGAACGAGAGTAGTCGAACGAATCCTCACAATCGCAACATTACCGGAACTAAGAAGCAACACCAGAACGAAACGAACAACATGGTAAATGCACAAGCATAAACATGGCATGATGCACAAACAAGTATGATGCATGTCTGGTTTAATGAGGCATGGCATGACAAGTGCAACAAATAATACTACAAGTTAAGTGGAGATCAATATGCAACGAGTTGCATATTGACAAAACACCACATTGACATATTTAGTTTAATCTCGTTTCAGCTACCAAACAATATTAAATGTTGTTAAACATGGCAAGGGGTGAAGCATATGAAAAACTACCTATCTAGACAAGTTTAAATGAGGCCGGAACAACAAACAACAATTCCGGAAAATCCTCATGTGCAATTTATGAATTTGGTACTGTTCTGTCCTAAACCATATTTTAAGGTTATTAAACAGGAAAATAAAGTGCACCATGTTAAACTAGGCATTTTCCACCCCATTTACATATGAAGTTTATTAAATTTGGTGCTACAGTTATTTAGTTATGAAATAAATCATTTTAACATGGCATTTTAGCAAATTAATTCAAACAACACATTTAAACAACTTTAACATGGATGAAAGTGGCATATTGTGAAAGTACATGGAATTCTAAGCATTTTACATGTTTACAACATTTTAATCCGATGCACGGTTGATGAGTTATTAAATGCATGAACATTGAGGGTTTTTCTGCAATT
>NW_021208665.1:0-1137 GCF_002162155.2 Triticum dicoccoides
ATTTATGAAGTGGCATCTTGTATATTTCGTCCAAGGCTTCATGCACCCATTATGGTGGCTTCAAAGTCCTGAAATCATCACTTGTAACTCCATTCTTGTTCCCCTTGCGCATGCCATCATCTCCATGCTTGTTCTTGCTCCAATGTTCATCCTTCTCCAAGCTAGGCCCTTCATTTGTAAGCAAAACAAATGTATCCAATTTAGGCAGCATCATATTCTCATGAACATTAGAATCATTACCAAGAAACGAAAGTACCTGGTAATTTAGTTGGCGTGCACGAGCTCTAATAATTGGTCCAGTATGTATAGCAGCAGGGGCTGTGGGTGTAACAATTGTATTGATGTCCTCATCATCCTCCCCTTCTTGAAATGAAGTCGTCCTCGACGGAAGTTCATCTTCCTCACCCAAATAAGGCTTCAAATCTGCAATGTTAAAAGTGGGGCTAACCCCAAAAGCTGCAGGCAGCTCAAGTTTATATGCATTATCATTTATTTTCTCTAACACCTTAAAGGGACCATCAGCACGTGGCATTAGCTTTGATTTGCGCAAATCAGGAAATCTATCCTTACGCAAATGTAACCAAACAAGATCTCCAGGTGCAAACACAACATGTTTTCTACCCTTATCTCCAGCAAGTTTATATTTAGCATTCATACGCTCAATGTTTTCCTTAGTTAACTCATGCATTTTTAAAATCAATTCAGCACGTTGTTTAGCATCAAAATTAACCTTCTCCGACGATGGAAGAGGGAACAAATCAATAGGTGCACGAGGTAGGAAACCATACACAACTTCAAAAGGGCACATCTTAGTAGTAGAATGCAATGAACGATTATAAGCAAATTCAATATGAGGCAAGCATTCCTCCCACATTTTCTTATTATTCTTCAAAACAGCCCTAAGCATAGTAGACAACGTTCTATTGACTACTTCAGTTTGTCCATCAGTTTGGGGGTGACAAGTAGTACTAAAAAGCAGTTTAGTCCCCAACTTAGCCCATAAACATCTCCAAAAGTGGCTAAGAAATTTAGTATCACGATCTGAAACAATAGTATTTGGCACACCATGCAAGCGAATAATTTCACGAAAGAACAAATCAGCAACATTAACAGCATCATCGCTTTTATGACATGGTA
>NW_021208666.1:0-1124 GCF_002162155.2 Triticum dicoccoides
TGATGCGTGATCTCAAGCATGCAGCTGGAGCTTGGGTCGACGAACTTCCCTCGGTGCTTTGGGGACTGCGGACCACACCTAATCGGTCGACCGGAAGAACTCCATTCTTCTTGGTCTACGGAGCTGAAGCAGTCTTGCCGAGTGATCTTCTCCACAATGCTCCTCGAGTTGAGATCTACAACGAAGCAGAAGCTGAACAAGCGTGGCAGGACGCAGTCGACCTTTTAGAGGAAGAAAGGGAGATGGCTCTGATCCGATCGACCATCTACCAACAAGATTTGCGTCGTTTCCACGCCAGAAATGTGAGGGGTCGAGCCTTCCAGGAAGGAGATTTAGTTCTCCGAGTGGATCAGAAGAAACATCACAAGCTTGCTCCTTCTTGGGAAGGACCCTTCATCATCACCAAAGTTCTCCACAACGGGGCGTACCGTCTTTACAACGTCGAACATAATATCGACGAGCCCCGAGCTTGGAACGCGGAACTACTCCGCCCATTTTACACTTAAGTTTATCACTCGGATGAGTTGAAATAAAGTACTCCTGTAGTTCATGGATTTCAAAATAATAGTGTCATAGTTCCTCCATAATTTTTGTCACTTTTTATTCTGTCCAATAAAATTTTCCCCTCAGTGGGTGACTTAGCCGCGAATCCGTTTCGCCTAAGTTTGTAAAAATCCTTACCGAGTGGTGAGCCAGACTCCCACTCGGAGGCTTAGCTGCGAATCCGTTTCGCCTAAGATTAAATAAAATCCTACCGAGTGATAAGCCAGACTTCCACTCGGGGGCTTAGCTGCAGTCCAAGTACTCACCTAAGTTATCAAAATCCTACCGAGTGGTAAGCCAGACTTCCACTCGGAGGCTTAGCTGCAGTCCAAGTACTTGCCTAAGTTATAAAAATCCTACCGAGTGGTAAGCCAGACTTCCACTCGGGGGCTTAGCTGCAGTCCAAGTACTCGCCTAAGTTATCAAAATCCTACCGAGTGGTAAGCCAGACTTCCACTCGGAGGCTTAGCTGCAGTCCAAGTGCTCGCCTAAGATATAAAAATCCTACCGAGTGAAGAGCAAACCTCTCACTCGGGGGCTTAGCTGCAGCCCAGTGTTCGCCTAAGATATAAAAATCCTAC
>NW_021208667.1:0-1720 GCF_002162155.2 Triticum dicoccoides
TGTCACACCCTAGCTAGTCATGCATTAGAGTGTTGCATCATGTTTACTCTTTCATCAGAAACTTGAAATGGGGATGACAGAACCCCCAGTCCCCTCTGAAACCAACTAGGGTTACTAAGATAATTTTCAATGAACCTGAAATGCCCTTCTAAAATGCCCATCATTTTTGTCTTGGTTCAGAACCTCTGCCAAAAGTGGTGCACATTTTCCTAGGCCATCCTAGGGTTTTTGAATTAAATCATAAATATTTGAATTTGGGCATTTAAAATTATATAAAATATTTAAATGCTCAAATATCTCCAAACTAAAATGTTTCATGTTGGAAATAATCCAACTATGGACCAGGAGTAATTTGGTGATTTTTGAAGTTGCCTAGGTATTTTATTAAATTCAACAAAGTTGCAGATATATTAAATAAAAACAGAAACAGAAAAAAGGGGAAAACTTACCTGGCGCCACCGCAGGCCCACCAGCCAGCCCACCTGGCCGGCCCAGCCCGGCCACCGCTCCAGCGAGCTGCTTGGCTTGCCAGGCAGGCAGCCAAGGTGCTCGGCGGCGGCACCGCAGCTCGCCACGCAGCTGCACGCCGCCCTGCCTCCCCCTCTCGCCGCCCTGATGGCCTGGACGAGCTCCATGTCGCGCCCCGACCCTCATGGACACCTCCATTCGCCCCCAGTTCCTCTCCCTCGCGCTCCCACGCCATGGCCGACGCCACCGTCGCCGCACCTCCGCCGTAGCCGTGCTCCCCTTCGTCTCCACGCCGCGCCACCGTGTCCAGAAGCTCCGCCGTCCTCCACTTCTTCGAGCTAGTCGAGCCCCGAGCGCTCGCGTGCCCCGAAGCCGCCGCACCAACCTCGCCCGAACCGCCATCGCCGGAGATCCCCTTCGCCGTCGCCGCCGCACCAGCTTGTCCCCGACCACACCGTCCTCCCCATCAAGACCGCAGTGAGCTGGGCTAACTTCCCCTTCCTCTCTTTCTCTCTCTCGTGCACCACAGCGAGCACACCAAGCTCACCCGCACGCACCGTCGCGGACCTCGTCGCCGACGTGCTTCCGGCCACACTCCGGCCACAAGATGGTGTCCATCTTACTCACCGAGTCCCACAACACCTAGCTAGCCACTCCACGAGCCTCACCGACCCCTCTAGTGCCAAGTTCATCTTCGACCGAACACCGGTGGCCGCCAAAGTCGTCACCGGCGCCAACTCCGGCCACCCCGACCCCAATTGACTCCGCCAAGAGCTGCGGTTTGTCCTCAGCTCCACTCCGGTGGTCTCCGCGGCCCATTTGGTGGCCGAAATGGCCAAAACCACTCCCGCCGCCGCGTCGGGCTCGCCGGCGGCTAAACGCCGGCGTCGCTGGCTTTGACTTTGACCACGGGTGGGCCCTGGTTGACTCCCCTGAGTCAATGACAGGTGGGGCCCAGCCCTGTTAATTATACAGGATTAGTTTTAATTAAATCTTAATTAAAATAACCACCCTGACATGCGGGACCCACTGTCAGGTTTGACCCAGACCTGTTCCGTTGACCTGCTGACGTCACACTGACGTCAGGCTGACGCAGTAATTGATTTTCTGGATTTAATTTAAATCAGGAAATTCCAGAATATTATTTAAACTTCAAAAATTCATAACTTTTATTCTGTAACTCCAAATTGGACAAATTATATATGAAAAATGATCAGAAAAATCCAATCTATCCATCTGTACTATTTTCATG
>NW_021208668.1:0-1606 GCF_002162155.2 Triticum dicoccoides
TCCCCCCCCCCCTGTCATGTTGACAGGATTTCTCAGAGCAAGACGACAAGACAAAGATGGTGTTCAAATCAACGTTCATTTGAAGTGCACCCTGGATCGTGAAGATTATACTAGTTGCGTTTCCCCTTCACCTTACCCTACGCTTGAATCTCGAGACGAGATTCTTGTTTAGTGGGGGTGAGTTGTCACATCCCTGGTCCTGTTATGCATTAGGCTAGACCTCATGTGAGCTTCATGTTTTAATTCAAATGAAATTTGAATTGAGGAATTTTCAAAGCCTCAGAATCCTTTAAAAAAAATGATCAAGATAAAAATTGCTTCAAATAAGTCCAAGAAAATGTTCTTGTTATCCTCTGGAAATATTGGCAAGAGGTAAAATCCAAACCAATATTTTCGGTATCTCGGAAACATTTATTTTGGGTATTTGAATTAAATCAATAGCTATTTGAATTGGACTTATATCTACTGTTAAATAAATATAGGTCCAATAATTCTGAAATATTTTTGTGGATCATTGTTTTAATTCTTTTTAGCTCCTAAAAATATTGTCAGAAGCAAAATAAATTGAATTGGTTTCAAAACCAAATTCAAAACAAACCTGCAAAATAGAAAACAGAATTAAAACAAAACAGAGAGAAAAAATAAAAAGAACAGAAGCCTACCTGGGCCACTTACCTGTAGCCGGCCCAGCTGGCCAGCTCCTCCCGCTGGCCCAGCCCATCGCCGCCTCCCTTCCCTGTCGCCTTCCTCCTCGCGCCAGTAGGCAGAGGAGGGACACGGCGCGCGCGCCCGAGCTCGCCACGCCACCACCCTCCTCGTCTGCATTGCCTGGCCACCGCGACGCCGCGCGTCATCTCCTCGGCGCCGCCCCGACCCCCCTGGACCCCCTCGCTCTCTCCCTCTCCCTTGTATCTCTCCTCTGCTTCCTCTCTCTCTCACTCGCCGAGCGCAGCCGCAGCCGCGCCACCGTAACGCCGCGGCCACCGTCTCCCCCTCGACCCCTCGCTGTGCTTGCGAGCTCCGCCTCGACCCTCTCTTCCTCCCCACCGATCCACGGCCCTCCGGAAACCCTGCATCGCGGCCCACGTCGCCGTTCCCCTCCTCGGCCACCGGAGATCGTCGCCGTCGATTCGCTGCACTCCGGCCGCCCCCGAGCCCACTAACCCTCCCTACAGCTCCACGGTGAGCCTCCGTGCAGAACCCCTCTCTCTCCCCTCGCGTTTGCAAGCTCTAGGCCATAGCTCCGCCGCGGCCGAACTCCGGCCGCCGCTGACCTCGTCACCGCCGTCACTACAGCCGCTTGAGCTCGTCTCGGAGCGTGTCACCGCACTCAGGAAGCCACCAGGAGCCTAACGCATATCCTAACTCGCCCTCCCGTGCACCACAGCGCCAACCCCGCACTCACCAAACTCCGGCGCCGCCGCGAGCTCCGTTCCGACGAGCCCCGGCGTCCCCGCAGCCTCCCACCTACCCCATCAGATGCGGGAGAGCCCGGGCTACGCCCCGGTGCCCTCAGCGCGCGAATCCGATGCCCCTAGCGCAAGTCCGGCGTGCCCCGCCGTGCTCTGTGGTCACCGCCGGCCAAACTCCGGCGGGCCGATGTGGC
>NW_021208669.1:0-1042 GCF_002162155.2 Triticum dicoccoides
TTCACTTCCCGGACTCCGCCGAGAAGGGACCATCACGGTTACACACGCGGTTGATGTATTTTAAATAAGGTCAACTTCGGGTTTTCTACAACCGGACATTAACAAATTCCCATCTGCCCATAACCGCGGGCACGGCTTTCGAAAGTTCAAACCCTGCAGGGGAGTCCCAACTTAGCCCATGACAAGCTCTCACGGTCAACGAAGGAATAGACCTCCACCCGAGACGTTCCGATCAGACTCGGTATCCCGGTACAACAAGACATTTCGACAGGGTAAAACTAAACCAGCAACACCGCCCGAATGTGCCGACAAATCCCGATAGGAGCTGCACATATCTCTTTCTCAGGGCACACTCAGATTGTCCTAGGTACGGGTAGGCCAGCCCAGAGTTGCCCCTGGTAGCCACCGGTAGCTGACAGGTGGACCAACACTCAGAGGAGCACTGGCCCGGGGGGGGTAAAATAACGATGACCCTTGAGTCTGCAGAACCCAAGGGAAAGAAAAGGCTAGGTGGCAAATGGTAAAACCAATGTTGGGCATTGCTGGAAGAGCTTTACTTTAGACGAACTGTCAGGGGTTCCCATAATAGCCCAACCGTGTAAGGAACGCAAAATCCGGGAACATAACACCGATATGACGGAAACTAGGGCGGCAAGAGTGGAACAAAACACCAGGCATAAGGCCGAGCCTTCCACCCTTTACCAAGTATATAGATGCATTAATTAAGTAAGGTATATTGTGATATCCCAACAAGTAAATAAAAGTTCCAACAAGGAACGGCTCCAATCTTCCACCTGCAACTAACAACGCTATAAGAAGGGCTGAGCTAAGCGGTAACATAGCCAATCAACGGTTTGCTAGGACAATGGTGGGTTAGGGGATCAACATGGCAATTGGGAGGCTGACAAGCAAAAGGTAGGCATCGTAGCAGTGGCAAAGCAAAAGAGCGAGCAAACTAGCATAGCAAAGATAGTAGTGATTTCGAGGGTATGATCATCTTGCCTGCACAGTTGTCAGAGTTGACTGGATCCTCGCAAGCAAA
>NW_021208670.1:0-870 GCF_002162155.2 Triticum dicoccoides
TAGGCCGTCGCACCCCCCCCTAGATGGGTTCTAGGGGGCCGGCCCCCTTCTCCCTTCCCCCTATAAATAAAGGGGTGAGGGGAGGGCAGCCGCACCACCCTCCAAGGCGCAGCCCTCCCCTCCCCAACACCTCTCCTCCTCCGTCGTGTGCTTGGCGAAGCCCTGTCGGAGTACTGCCTCTCCACCATCACCACGCCGTCGTGCTGCCGGTGGAGCTGTCTTCCTCAACCTCTCCTTCCCCTTGCTGGATCAAGAAGGAGGAGACGTCTCCCGTCCCGTACGTGTGTTGAACGCGGAGGTGCTGTCCGTTCAGCACTTGGTCATCCGTGATTCGAATCACGTCGAGTACGACTACATCATCACCTTGCAAGCTTCCGCACGCGATCTACAAGTGGTATGTAGATGCAAAATCTCTCCCTTGACTCGTTGCTTAGATGAACTCATAGATGGATCTTGGTGAAACCGTAGGAAAAATTTTAATTTTCTGCAACGTTCCCCAACAGTGGCATCATGAGCTAGGTCTATGCGTAGTTCTCTTTGCACGAGTAGAACACAATTTTGTTGTGGGCGTGGATTTTGTCATCTTACTTGCCTCTACTAGTCTTTTCTTGCTCAACGGTATTGTGGGATGAAGCGGCCCGGACCAACCTTACACGTACGCTTACGTGAGACCGGTTCCACCGACTGACATGCACTAGTTGCATAAGGTGGCTGGCGGGTGTCTGTCTCTCCCACTTTAGTTGGAGCGGAATCGATGAACAGGGCCCTTATGAAGGGTAAATAGAAGTTGACAAAATCACGTTGTGGTGATTCGTAGGTAAGAAAACGTTCTTGCTAGAACCCAATTGCAGCCACGTAAAAGATGCAACA
>NW_021208671.1:0-1108 GCF_002162155.2 Triticum dicoccoides
ATGATACCATGCCAACTTTCAACCTTTTCAGAGTTCATTTCAAATGCTTTTCAATTTCATGGTCTTATAGCTCAAAATAATCAGTAAATGCATGAAAAATAACAAATGAAGTCAGAAAGGGTTGAAAATTGATGAGGTGGCTTTGAATGGTGCATTTTGAACACAGAAAAACTATGGAATTCAAATAAGTTCAAAAAAATGAAATCCCTTTGTAACAGATGAGTTTCAGTATGAAACCCTGATACTTTGAAAGAGATTGTCCGTTTTGTACACGAAGTGCATCGAGTTTTTGCCGTAACCCATTCTACTTTCTTGCACATGCTATGTGGGTTAAATGATGATACCATGCCAACTTTCAACCTTTTCAGAGTTCTTTTCAAATGCTTTTCAATTTCATGGTCTTATAGCTCAAAATAATCAGTAAATGCATGAAAAATAACAAATGAAGTCAGAAAGGGTTGAAAATTGATAATGCGGCTTTGAATGGTGCATTTTGAACACAAAAAAATTATGGAGTTCAAATAAGTTCAAAAAAATGACATCCCTTTGTAACAGACGAGTTTCGTGATGAAACCCTGATACTTCGAAAGAGATTGCCCGTTTTGTACATGAAGTGCATCCAGTTTTTGCCGTAACCCTCTCTACTTTCTTGCACATGCTATGTGGGTGAAATGATGATACCATGCCAACTTTCAACCTTTTCAGAGTTCATTTCAAATGCTTTTCAATTTCATGGTCTTATAGCTCAAAATAATCAGTAAATGCATGAAAAATAACAAATGAAGTCAGAAAGGGTTGAAAATTGATGATGTGGCTTTGAATGGTGCATTTTGAACACAGAAAAACTATGGAGTTCAAATAAGTTCAAAAAAATGAAATCCCTTTGTAACAGATGAGTTTCAGTATGAAACCCTGATACTTTGAAAGAGATTGTCCGTTTTGTACATGAAGTGCGTCGAGTTTTTGCCGCAACCCATTCTACTTTCTTGCACATGCTATGTGGGTGAAATGATGATACCATGCCAACTTTCAACCTTTTCAGAGTTCATTTCAAATGCTTTTCAATTTCATGGTCTTATAGCTCAAAATAATCAGTAAATGCATGAAA
>NW_021208672.1:0-1095 GCF_002162155.2 Triticum dicoccoides
AGGATAAGATGGAAATATCCTGACAGTGCAGAGATACTGGCTTTGATTAAAGTCTCGGAATTGCTCTTCGACCGTGTACTCGGGATACCAGCGATATCCAGCCTCAGTCATTACCCTGACCAACTTAGCAGTATGGCCGGGTACATCTAGGCATCGAGTCAGGCGAACCACTTGATTGAGGTCGCGAGTGGCCATCTGAAAGCACAATCATAATGCAAAGGCATTAGAATTTCTAGCAAAATTTCGGCAGCATAACAGCTGTAAATGCTCAAAAAGGATTTGAGACATTTGACAAAGGATTTCGTACACACTCAACATCACCATATCAAAGTTCTGAAACCATTCTGGCAACATAATGTGGTAGTAGAACTGAACTAGGCTGGTAACCATCAAACTTATAGGGTACTACTGATTAGTAACTCGTGATCCTGATAGAGAGAACAGATCCTAATTCCTTAATCCCCGGTGGAAGAATGGACTGACTCAGATCAGAAAGTCATAAGGTATAAGGAGTAAAAAGAGCCTTACGTTCCAACCCACAAACAATTCCCCTACATATAACTAAAGAATTTCTAGACTCAACATCGACCAGTTTGGCTTGGAGAACCTACAGGCAGTCCGGCTCTGATGCCAACACTGTCAGGACCCCGACTCGATGTCACATCGATCTAGCTGGTAACGCCTCATATCACTTTGCGGCCTCACGCACGGTATCCCCACGGGTGTCGTCTTACCTTTTCCCGGGACCGTTTGCGCCTTTTGGCTCACGTATATGATAGTGTCGCTAGCATCCATATGATAAAGAGCCCGGGCTAACATGACTAGTCGTAAACCCAAAGTGGCACAGACTTACAGGGACAGGCATCCATGACCCAGCTTCGAACGTGTCGGTCATCAGCAAGTGGGTCCGGGCTGTAGCACTGGGCTAGCAGGACTCCGGTAAACCGGGCTGTAGCGGGCTAACAGGACTCCGGTACTCAAAGCGTGACATTTCCCCGAAGGGACAGACACAGGAACGAAGAAGGACACATGCCGGCCAGCCTAAGTGTTCCAGAGCAGTAGCAAGCTACCATGGCTCAGCGGTAACACTAGGAG
>NW_021208673.1:0-1670 GCF_002162155.2 Triticum dicoccoides
AGGAAAACATACACAATTAAACACTGGTTGAAGGGTGCGCCCGAAGTACGGGTTGGGTTGCACGACCAACGTTAGAATGGTGATTCAATTAGCGAAGGACTTAGAATGAACTATCGCCCATTCACTTCAAAGCAATAGGGTTGTTAGAAGTTTTGAATTCACACGTCATAGCTCCATTGTCGGTATTCCGGTTGAAATCAATACGGGGACCAAGGAATGAACGAAGATGGCATGAAGTATTATGATATCAAGAATTATTAAGAGGTGGCGAAATTCTCGCCACATTCTTGACAAAAAGAGATGGTAATACTTCCGAGATAAGGAAGATCAACTGCTGGGTAGCAGTGATCTCAAGGTTTACACAAAACACGAACAAGTTGTGTTGAACGAAAGGCAATAAAGTGGTCGATGAGAACAGGAATCATCGAGGGGCAAGGATGGTATTACCCATCATGAATTCAATTGAATTCCTGGAAGAGCTCATAAGGTTGATGATGATCACGACACAATTGTCGAGAGATTTCATACAGATGTAGTCAATCAGCGACGACATCAAGTCAAAGGAATGATGAAGTGAAAGGTTATTGAAACCAAGGGTACGACATAAACTCGAACTCAAGCTTGTTGTTTAAGGTGAAAGGGAATGACGAAGAAAATCAACGTAAGCTTAATTCATCGTCGAAAATTGTGCTCCGAGAAGAAGGACCGGGTAGCACAGTTAAAATCATCACGACAATGATATAGCCAAACAGGCTAGGAATGGCGTGATCGGGTAGAAACTCGTACTTATAGAAGCTTACTGAAGAGTTGTTGAACCGTAGTGCGGACTTGGTTCAGTTATCGGTGTCTTTGAGTGTTTGATAACTCAGAGCCCGTGAGAAATTGGAATCAGTGGGAAGGTAGTACTTGATGAACTCATAAAAAGTTATGCAGTTCCATGATAATCTCGAGATTCCAGGGGGGTAATACTCGACGACAGATCAAAGTAGAGGTTGGAATAGGGTATTGCTTTGTAGAAGACAAGTGCTTAAACTTGTCCGAGAAAAGGTATTTACAGGAGAACATGGTTAGAACCACGATTGCAAAAGGCCGGATCCCAGATATAAGAACTTATACCAAGGGAATAATTAATTTAAGAGAAGCTTTAATGATAAGATCTACATCGTGTCCATGGGCATGAACACAGAGTTCAAGGTCGACTCCCACTCCTTCAATGTATAACCTTTCATTCACTTCTCACGTTCGATGAAGTTGCAGTGTTGAAATTTTATCTGGCGAAGCACCAGAAGAGTATGACTCGTGAAAACTTTCGGGTTCACACGGTTTAGAGAAGGCATATGTTCAATCCATACGGGCTTCTTAGAAACATATACCAAAATCTTTAGAAGTAATTAACTCAAGCTCGAAGACAAAGCATGGTTAAGAAAGCAGAGGATACAATTTATCAAAGGCATTATGTATCAGAGGAAAGGCTCACAAGGTTATTGAATATGAAGGGCGTTGTCAGATAAAATCCAACAATGGATCGGGCGATCCACAACGGAGTTGAGGTGAGTATCGGTATTCCAGAAAGAATGCACGGGCATCATATTAT
The DNA here is from genome assembly GCF_002162155.2 of Triticum dicoccoides. Taxonomy (NCBI): domain Eukaryota; kingdom Viridiplantae; phylum Streptophyta; class Magnoliopsida; order Poales; family Poaceae; genus Triticum; species Triticum dicoccoides. The sequence continues at coordinate 1,595 of NW_021208673.1, forward strand.
AGAACATCGGAATAATTCGATGCTTAGATAACAAAGGAATTATGATTTCCAAAACAAAAGATCAGAAGCAGTCGCT
>NW_021208674.1:0-1062 GCF_002162155.2 Triticum dicoccoides
TTTGGATTATATGAGTGGTTAGTCATGCCTTTTGGGTTAACTAATGCACCTAGTACTTTCATGAGATTAATGAACGAAGTTTTACGTGCTTTCATTGGACGATTTGTGGTAGTTTACTTTGATGACATATTGATTTATAGCAGATCTTTGGAGGAACATTTGGAACATTTACGTGCTGTTTTTATTGCTCTACGTGATGCACGTTTGTTTGGTAACCTTGGGAAGTGCACCTTTTGCACCGACCGAGTATCTTTTCTTGGCTATGTTGTTACTCCACAGGGAATTGAAGTTGATAAAGCCAAGATTGAAGCTATTGAGAGTTGGCCACAGCCCAAAACGGTCACACAAGTGAGGAGTTTTCTTGGCCTCGCTGGATTCTATAGGCGTTTTGTGAGAGATTTTAGCACCATTGCTGCACCTCTCAATGAGCTTACAAAGAAAGATGTGCCTTTTCTTTGGGGTACCGCACAGGAAGAAGCCTTCACGGTATTGAAAGATAAGTTGACACATGCTCCTTTACTCCAACTTCCTGATTTTAATAAGACTTTTGAGCTTGAATGTGATGCTAGTGGAATTGGATTAGGAGGTGTGTTATTAGAAGATGGCAAACCTGTTGCATACTTTTCTGAAAAATTGAGTGGGCCTAGTCTGAATTATTCTACTTATGATAAAGAATTATATGCTCTTGTTCGGACTTTAGAAACATGGCAACATTATTTATGGCCCAAAGAATTTGTTATACATTCTGATCATGAATCATTGAAACATATTAAAAGTCAAGCTAAACTGAATCGTAGACATGCTAAATGGGTTGAATTCATTGAGACTTTCCCTTATGTCATTAAACACAAGAAGGGAAAAGAAAATGTTATTGCTGATGCTTTGTCTCGTCGCTATAATATGCTTTCACAACTTGACTTCAAAATATTTGGTTTGGAGACCATCAAAGATCAATATGTGCATGATGCTGATTTTAAAGATGTAATGCATAATTGTAAAGAAGGAAGAATGTGGAACAAGTTTGTTGTTAACGATGGATTTGTGTTTCGTGCTAACAAGCTA
>NW_021208675.1:0-924 GCF_002162155.2 Triticum dicoccoides
GAGGCACCAAAGACGTTTTCGAAACGTCGCGGAACATATGAGATGTTTCGAGGGCTGAAATTAGGATTTCAGGCTCGTGCCCACGTCAAGAGGTTTGAGACCTCCGACGATTTTCTTAGCCTGCAAACTAAGGAGAGAAGCTCAATTGTTGAGCTTGTGCTCAGATTGTCTGAGTACAACAATCACTTGAATCAAGTGGGAGTTGATCTTCCAGATGAAATAGTGATAGTTTCTCCGAAGTCATTACCACCAAGCTGCTAGAGCTTCGTGATGAACTATAACATATCAGGGATAGATATGATGATCCTTGAAATATTCGCGTTGTTTGACATCGCGAAAGTAGAAATCAAGAAGGAGCATCAATTGTTGATGGTTGATGAAACCACTAGTTTCAAGAAGGGCAAGGGAAAGAAGGGATACTTCATGAAACGGCAAATCAGCTGCTGCACCAATGAAGAAACCCGAGGTTGAACCCAAACCCGAGACTAAGTGCTTCTGTAATAAGGGGAACAACCACTGGAGCAGGATTACCCTAGATACTTGGTAGATGAGAAGGCTGGCAAGGTCGATAAAAGTATATTGGATATACATTATGTTAATGTGTACTTTACTAGTACTCTTAGTAGCACCAGGGTATTAGATACCGGTTCGGTTGCTAAGTGTTAGTAACTCGAAATAAAAGCTACGGAATAAAACGGAGACTAGCTAAAGGTGAGCTGACGATACGTGTTGGAAGTGTTTCCAAGTTTGATGTGATCTAACATCGCACGCTCCCTCTACCATCAAGATTAGTATTAAACCTGAATAAGTGCTCTTGCACCTAAAGGAATGGTTTATTGAATTTTGATCGTAGGGATACACATTTTCATGCCAAAAGATATAAGATAGTAATGATAGTACCACTTACTTATGGCACTGCCGTGT
>NW_021208676.1:0-2016 GCF_002162155.2 Triticum dicoccoides
GGGGGGGGGTCGATATTACCCCCTCCTTGAAGCGTTCTCGAGGCCACCCCCTAACCCTTGAAGCGTTGTCGAGGCCACCCCAAACCCTAGAGAAGCAGCGTCGAGGCCACTAATATGATTCCTTATTGTGATTAGCTAGCTAGTTCTACGTTTGCCACTAATATATCCATATATATCTGTCATGTTTGAATAATAATTGCCATGTTGTAAATATTTGTAGAAACTATGGACACCCCCCGAGACGAAGCACAAGAAGTGTTGTTGAGGGACATAATCGCACAAGGAAGTGATGCCGTCTCCTCGTTGATGTTTCTCAACGACAATGATGGTCTGGAAGGAGAGGGTGAAGAAGCAGCTGGCTATGATTTACATGGCTCCGATGACCCAATGCCGGTGCAAGAAGGAGAGGGTGAAGAAGTAGACCGTGAGGACGGCTCCGGTGATCACCAAACCGAGTCCGGCCAGGTATATATATTAGTTAAGCCTGTGCTTACTAGCTAATTGATGCATTCATTGTTTTGGTATGTACACATATTAATTAACTCTCGTCTTTGTTCTTTTTTCTAGCCCTCCGGATCGAGCACAACTTCGGTAAAGAGATGAGGCCCGAAGAAAAAGTTGAGCTCGGATGAAAAGTTTGAGATCATACAAATCGCGCGCGACGGCCAACTGATTGAACCCTACCGGACAAAGAAGGCATTTGTTGCTCAGTGCGGGGTTCTGGTTAGGGACAAGATCCCGATCAGCATCCAACAATGGAATAAGCCTAAGAACGAAGACCCTGAGGTGTCTTATGTCAATGAGATGCAGAAAAAAAATCTTTGGACTGAGCTGAAGTCAAATTTCACCCTACCGCCGGAGGATGATCCGGAGAAGCCAATTATAGAGCCATTAATCAAGTCTTTTGCTCTGAGGAAGATGGAAGACCTATTCAGGAATTGGAAGAAAGACCTCAATAGGTATGTCGAAAAAAATGAGACACCAGAATTCAAGGGCAAATATGAGAAGATCAGAGATGACTGGCCCGCATTTGTGGCCCACAAGACATCGGAAAAGAGTAAAAAGATGTCGGCGACAAACAAGAGAAATGCTGAGAAGAAGAAGCTTCACCATCGCACGGGGTCAGGTGGCTACCTCGTAGCCCGGCCTAAGTGGGCCAAGGCTGAGAATGATCTGCTTGATAAAGGGATCGAACCAGAGACAATGAACTGGCCAGAACGTTGCCGGACTTGGTTCTTTGGGGCCGGCGGATCCTTGGACCCTATAACAGGGGAGTGCATTTGGACGGACGAACAATTGGACATACCAGTCAAGAGGCTTCAGCAATATATCGAAGCAGCGCAGCAAGGGACGTTCGTTCCAGACAGGGAGAAGGACGAGCTCACAATGGCCCTCGGCAATCCTGAGCACCCTGGACGGACACGAGGCACGCCAGGCTCCGTTTCGTGGAAGGCTGGATTTCTGGACGCAGGGGGTTACAAAACCCAGGAGAGGAGGAAGAAACTGGAGCAAAGCCAACTGCAGGCGCTGCACGAAAGGGTAATGGGGCTAGAGGAACGAGAAGCAGATCGCAGCAAACGACCTGCCGAAGCTTCCCCCGAAGCTACCCCGCCATATCAGCGGAGAAGCAGCGTGGCTTCCACCGAGCTGCTTCAGCCAGAGCATGCCTTGACGGCTCCTGCCAGCTATCCCGTGGATGCTATCACGGATGCTGAAAATTGCCACCTTATGGCGCAATGGAGCAATTTGAAGGTCAAGGTGGCTGTTGGCTCTGTTTATCCTACTAAACCCGACTCAACTTTTCACTGCCGGCCGATTCCAGAAGGATATGCTAAGGTGATGGTCGATGAAATAACGGAGGGATTTGAGGACCTCCGGCTTGACCACCCTACCGGTGAAGGGGAGTATCGGCTGGGTTCTGCTCTGAAGACTCCATGCCTATGGCGGAAGGATCTCATCAACCTTCCGAACTGGATGCCTCCGCCTCCTCCTCCTCCTCCGGCGAGTCAGGGCACT
>NW_021208677.1:0-1103 GCF_002162155.2 Triticum dicoccoides
TCTATTGGAACTCACCGAAGAGGCATGCATGCTGGACCATTCAGGTAGTGTTTGTTTCACAAATTCACGAACGTTTTTTAATTTGCTAATATTATTTTTTGAAAGCATGATTTTTCTTTAGTTTGAGAAAATGTAAAATTTCATGAATTATTTTTAATAGGGGAATATTTATAACTTGATGAGCATTTTTAAATATCCTAAACATTTATTTTAAATACAGAATATTTTTTATAAAGTTGCAAACATATTTAAAATCCATGAATTATTTTTGAAACTTGGAAGCATTTATTAAAATTCTTGAAAATATGGTGAAAATGAGTAAAATTTGTCAGCATTTGTAGGTGAACTTTTAGGTAGCTTTCTACTCCCTCCGTCAAATAATATATAATCACCGTGTTTTTGACAAAAATGTCCTATGCTATGGGACAAAGGAAAAAGTAAACAGCTCAAAAATAGATCTGTACAACCGAAAAAAGCCCAGCGAGATATAACCCAAGCTCGCCTCTGAGCCCACCTTAGTGGGTGGACCCAATGGTCTAGATTTGGAAAGGTTGTATTGAGTGGCACAGACTTGCTTTAGAACCAGTTTCTCAAAAACAACTTCTTATACAAGCTTCCGAGTGATTTTTTCCTTTTTTTGGTGTTTTTTTTGTATACTTCATTTTTACTTCCTGCATGTCTTCTCTATTGGTTTTCATCACTCTATTTATTGAATTTTATGTTTTTCATTCCTTTCCTTTTTTTGCATTTTTTAAATACATGTTGACAAATTTCATATACATGTTGAACATATTTGGATACATGTTAAACATTTTCCAAATACAATTTGAATATTTTTTTAAATATACATTGAATGTTTGACAAATGTACATTAAACATCTTCAGAATACAATATGAAATTTTCTTAAACACACAATGACCATTTTTCATAAATGCCATGAATATCATTTTTAGTCGTGCAAACAGTTTTAAAGTGCTATTGAAATTTCTTCAAATTCATGAACCTTTTTGAATGGTATGAAACATTTTCTGAAGATTACACAAACAAATTTTAACATTATATGAATTGTTTTTTAAAATGCCGTGAACTTATGTTTAAACAC
>NW_021208678.1:0-1353 GCF_002162155.2 Triticum dicoccoides
CCGGCGAGGCCCGAGACGGCGGCGCGATGCGGAAACGCGCTACAGGGCACGGGCGAGGCCGTGCTTGGGCTCGTTGGAGAGCCCTTGCTCCCGCGCGTCGAACGGTGGTGGTGGCCGTGCCTGTGGTGGCCGGTACCGACGACGGCGAGCTCGTGAGCGGCGGCCGGAGTTCGGCCAACGGCGGGTTAGGCGATGCAGGGCGCTAGGGGAGGCGTTGGTGCGTGCTACGTGCTCCTGGTGAGGTGTGGAGCACGATGGTGTGCTCGGCTTCGAGCTACAACGGCTCCAGCCACGGCGGCGACGAGGCACGGCGGCGGCGAGCTTCGGAGCTCAAGGGGACGGCAACTACAGGATGCTAGGGACGACGGGGCAAGGGGGAATCGGGTCAGTGGCTCACCGCGGAGCTGCAGGGATGGCTAGCGGGCTCGGGGACGTCCGGTAGCTCTCGATTCGACGGCGACGATCTCCGGTGGCCGAGGAGGGGAACGGCGACATGGGCGGCGATGCAGGGCTTCCGGAGGGGCTTGGCTTGGTGGGGAGGAAGAGGGGGTCGGGGCGGAGCTCCTGAGCTCAGCGGAGGGGCGAGGGGTGGCCGGTGACGGCTGCTATGGCGAATGGCGGCGATGGTGGTGTTCGGCCGTGAGAGAGAGAGCGAGGGAGAGGAGGGGAAGAACCGAGGGAGAGTGAGAGAGAGCAGGGGAGGGCGTGGCGTCGTCCGGGGCATCGAGACGAGGAGGGGAGGGGCAGGCAGGCAGGCGAGCAGGTGGCGTGGCGCGGTGGCGCGCGCGCGCGCCGGCCACACTCCCCTCCCTCTGTCGAGGACGAAGACGACAGAGGAGGGAGGCGGGCTGGGCCGCCTGCTGGCTGGGCCGGCCAGCTGGCTGGGCCGGACAGGGAGGAGCCCAGGTAAGGTTCTCCCTTTTAATTATTTCTGTTTTCTAATTTCTGACATTTGTTTTGATTTAAATAAAATATTAAATCATTTTATAACCTTATGCCAATTTTTGCAGGAGCTAGATATATTATTCCAGAGCTCCCCAACAGGTGGCATAATTTTTGGACATATATTAATATATATAACTAATATATTTCCAATGCAAATATTTATGCATTAATTCCAAATGCCCAAAATAAATACCTATGAGCTCTTAAAAATATTGGTTTGATTTTTATCTCTGTCCAATATTTTCAGAGAGCAACATGAGCATTTTCTTGGACCCTTTTGGAGAAATTTTTATTTGGGTCATTTTTCAGAAATGATTCTGAGGGTTTCACAAATCCCCATTTCAAATTAAATGGAATTTTAAACATGATGCACACACTCTGATGCATGACTAGCTAGGGTGTGACAAT
>NW_021208679.1:0-1457 GCF_002162155.2 Triticum dicoccoides
CCTTCGTCCGTCCGCCGCCGAGGTACTCCCCTCCTTCCGTCCCTCCTCCTTCCTCCTTGCACATCCTTCCTCCGCCTGTGGCCGCCCCTCCCTCCTCCGCCGCCGCCCTCCTCCTTCCGCCTGCGGCCGCCCCTCCTCCCTCCTCCGCCGGCAGCCCTCCTCCCACCGCCCTCGACGTCGCCGCCCCTAGCTACCTCTCAGTCGCCCCCTCCCCCTGCCACTAGTTAGTACTAGATTTAATAGTAGTAGATGTTAATTTAGGGTTCATAGCTAGTACTAGATGTTGCTTAGTTAGTACTAGAGTTTTAATAGTAGTAGATGTTAATTACTAGTAGTGATGGTACTAGTTAACTAGGGCAGTATGATTAATAGTAGTTGTAGTTGAACTATTTTAGTTGTAGTTGAACTAGTTTAGTGAGTAAATTAATAAACTAGTTGAACTAGTTGAATTAATAGAGCTAATGTATTTTTAGTAAGATAATTAATATAACTAGTTGAACTACTTTATTTTTAGAAAGAACTAGTTTTTTTTCTATTTATAGTAAGTTTATATTTAGTAGAACTAGTTGAATTAATAAAACTAGTTGAACATGGCATATTTGTTGTTATTTTTTAGTTTAAGCAATTATTCGGGATGTATTAGTGATAACTTATATGTTTTCAGGTGACCACCGTCGTCCCCGTCACCGACCCCCTCCGACATCCCCGCCGTCATCCCAGTCACCGCCCCCTCCGACATCAAGGTGAGACTAGCCAAATATCCTTGTATATCTTGTGTTGTTGCTCAAATAGGATATGTGGTTGCCCAAGTGGCCGTTCATGTTCAGTTTACATCTCCGAGTGGCCTATGTTTTGCCGGAGTGTTGATTAATTTCCGTTCCAGCAAATTCCAGGCGCTCGATATGTCCTTTTTTAGCAAAGGTCATGCCGGATTTTTTCGTGAATTCTGGCATGACTTGTGCTAGAATATGTACAAGTTTAATCTTTGAATTATGAACGTAGGAAATGTCATACTCGGACGACGACAGTCTCCCAGGGGAGTGTAGCTGGTGCCACGACGATCGAGGTATGTGCGACAGGTTCGTTCAGCTGGACGAAGATCGGCGCTTCATCATTAAGCTCGAGGAGACCTTCGATTGTGAAACGGTACGCAACAACGACAAGTGTTTTTTCGTAATTAAGCATGACTTCAACTATTTCAACGTCTAATTTTCATATTTTACAATTCGACTAGCTTATCCCATGCCATGCAAGACGCTATGTCTTGGAGATGATGGGTTTTGAAGACCATGAAAATTTCAAAACAAAGAAAATACACCTAAGGACCCATCATGATATGGATTTTGTAGTAAATCTGTGCAATGCTCAGAGCGTAACCCATTTTGGTTGCCAAAATTGGGAAGCACTTTGCAAAATGTATGGTTTTTATGAGGGTATGATTGTCACCATGGATCTTG
>NW_021208680.1:0-1645 GCF_002162155.2 Triticum dicoccoides
GATTCATCTGTTACTTGCTGCGGTAGTTGAACCCCTTTATCCTTTGCATGACCTGTCATTGCCACAGTAAATAGATGAAACCCACTAGCATGAGTAGGAGTTGTTTGAGCCCTGTTGTGCCTACTCATTCATGCTTGTTTGTCATGCCTGCTACTGCTTAGAGTCGAGTCAGGTCTGATTCATCCGGGATGAATCAGAGGTGTGTGAACATGTCCTACGGTGTGTGAGCTAAGCGTGTGAACACGATTTGGTAAAGGTAGCGGTGAGAGACCATGTAGGAGTACATGGTGGGTTGTCTCATTGCAGCCGTCCTCAGGAACTGAGTTCTGTGTTTGTGATCCATGATTCAGCTACTACCACGCATTGGGCCCGAAACCAATGGACCCTCTCGGCTTCTTGATCACCCTTGTCCTCTGTCCAGGAGTTGCAAGTAGTTTCTGGTGTTTGTAGTATGCTGGAGGCCGTGCACAGCGCTGACCGTAGGGGTGGGCTGTGATGCGGTAGGCACGTGGCACGGTGTACCGGGCGCCCGTTTGGTGTCTCGGGAACCCTGTTCACATCGTTTGGGGCTGTGAGCGAAACTCCGGCCGGATCTCCTCATGGATGGAACCCGAATAGGCGATAAACCTGGACTAGAGACTTGAGTGTTTATGTAGGCCGTGGCCGACACCCACGTTGGGCTTCCACTTGAAGGTTGCCGAGTACATGTCGTGTAAACGGCGGTAAGTGGTGAGAGCGTGTGTGAAGAAGTACACCCCTGCAGGGTTAATATGATCTATTCGAATAGCCGTGTCCGCGGAAAAGGACTTCTGGGTTGCTTATATCAGTTCATAGACAAGTGAAAGTGGATACCCTAAAATACGCAAGATAAGCGTGAGTGCTATGGATGGCGTCCTCGTAGGGAGACGGGAGCGGATCCATAGTGGTGTATTGATATGGTGAATATGTGGACTCGTGTGCGCCACCTCAAAAGAGTTACTTGCAGTCGTAGTTCAGGATAGCCACCGAGTCAAAGCTGGCTTGCTGCAGTTAAACCCCACCATCCCTTTGTTGATAATGATGCATATGTAGATAGTTCTGATGTAAGTCTTGCTGGGTACATTTGTACTCACGTTTGCCTATTTATGTTTTTGCAGAGAGACTTCGGTCTCGCTAGTAGTATCGCGTGGACTTCGACGTTTAGCTTGTTACCTCAGCTACGATCTTGTGCCTCGGCAGGATCTGATAGATAGTCAGGCTTCTCAGCCTTTTTCATTTATAGATGTCTGTACTCAGACATGATAGCTTCCGCTTGTGTTTTGATTTGTATGCTCTGAATGTTGGGTCATGAGACCCATGGTTGTAATATCTCGCTCCTCGGAGCCTATTGATAAATTACTTGAGTCATAGAGTCATGTTGTGATGCCATGTTGTATTTGCACATATCGAGCATATTGTGTGTATGTTATTGAAATGCTTGGTATGTGTGGGATCTGACCATCTAGTTGTTTATCTTTAGTAGCCTCTCTTACCGGGAAATGTCTCCTAGTGTTTCCATCGAGCCATGGTAGCTCGCTACTGCTCCGGAACACTTAGGCTGGCCGGCATGTGTCCTTCTTCGTTCCTGTGTCTGTCCCTTCGGGGAAATGTCACGCGATGAATACCG
>NW_021208681.1:0-1564 GCF_002162155.2 Triticum dicoccoides
TCTTGTGTTTAATGACATAAGGGAAAGTCTCAATGAATTCAACCCATTTAGCATGTCTACGGTTCAGTTTTGCTTGACTTTTAATGTGTTTCAAAGATTCATGATCAGAATGTATAACAAATTCCTTGGGCCATAAATAATGTTGCCATGTTTCTAAGGTCCGAACAAGAGCATATAATTCTTTATCATAAGTAGAATAGTTCAGACTAGGCCCACTCAATTTTTCAGAAAAGTATGCAACAGGTTTTCCATCTTGTAATAACACACCTCCTAATCCAATTCCACTAGCATCACATTCAAGCTCAAAAGTCTTATTGAAATTAGGAAGTTGGAGTAAAGGAGCATGTGTCAACTTATCTTTCAATACCGTGAAGGCTTCTTCCTGTGCGGTACCCCAAACAAAAGGCACATCCTTCTTTGTAAGCTCGTTGATAGGTGCAGCAATGGTGCTGAAATCTCTCACAAAACGCCTATAGAAACCAGCGAGGCCAAGGAAACTCCTCACTTGTGTGACCGTTTTGGGCTGCGGCCAACTCTCAATAGCTTCAATCTTGGCTTTATCAACTTCAATTCCCTGTGGAGTAACAACATAGCCAAGAAAAGATACTCGGTCGGTGCAAAAGGTGCACTTCCCAAGGTTTCCAAACAAACGTGCATCACGTAGAGCAATAAAAACAGCACGTAAATGTTCCAAATGTTCCTCCAAAGATTTGCTATAAATCAATATGTCATCAAAGTAAACTACCACAAATCGTCCAATGAAAGCACGTAAAATTTCGTTCATTAGCCTCATGAAAGTACTAGGCGCATTAGTTAACCCAAAAGGCATGACTAACCACTCATATAATCCAAACTTAGTTTTAAATGCTGTTTTCCATTGATCCCCCAATTTCATACGAATTTGATGGTATCCACTACGCAAATCAACTTTAGAGAATATTGTAGAGCCACTCAATTCATCAAGCATATCATCTAGCCTAGGAATAGGATGACGATAACGAATAGTAATATTATTAATGCCTCTACAATCAACACACATACGCGATGTACCATCCTTTTTCGGCACTAGAATAATAGGAACAGCACAAGGACTAAGGGATTCGTGTATATAACCTTTGTCGAGAAGCTCTTGTACTTGACGCATAATCTCCTTCGTCTCCTCTGGATTGGTACGGTATGGCGCACGGTTTGGCAGTGAAGCACCGGGAATTAAGTCAATCTGATGCTCAATCCCTCGAATAGGCGGTAATCCCGGTGGCACGTCTTGTGGAAAAACGTCAGCGAACTCCTGCAAAATGTTAGTGACAGCAGGAGGCAAAGAGGAAGGCACGTCCTCGAATGAAAATAATGCCTCTTTGCACACAAAAGCATAGCAAACAGATTTGCTGAAATCTAGCTCATCAATATCAGATTTGGTGGCAAATAAACATGCACTTTTCAATTTAATTTCAGAAGCAACACTAGATGGTTTATTATTAGGCTTCATTTGTTGCTCAAATTCTTTTGCCACAATCTGATTTTCACTCTTATTCTTCTCCTGTTTTGCTTTATTAGCTCTATTAAT
>NW_021208682.1:0-1121 GCF_002162155.2 Triticum dicoccoides
GGTGATGGGCTGGAGTGAAATGATTATGTCGGTAATGGGAGTGGTGTGGTGAACACGATTTGGTAAAGGTATCGATGAAAGGCCATGTAGGAGTACATGGTGGGTTGTTTCATTGAAGCCGACCTTAAGCACTGAGATCTGTATGTGTGATTTAAGAATCAGCTACTACCATGCATTGGGCCCGAAACCAATGGACCCTCTCGGCTTCTTATTCACCCTAGTTCTCCGTCCAGGAGTTGCAAGTAGTTTCTGGTGTTTGTAGCCTACTGGAGGCCGTGGACAGCGCTGACCGTAGGGGTGGGCTGTGATGCGGTAGGTACGTGGCCGGGTGTACCGAATACCCGTTAGGTATCTCGGGAACCCTGTTCACATCGTTCGGGGCCGTATGGGAAACCTCAGCCGGACTCCCTGCGGATGGAACCTGGATAGGCGATAAACCTGGACTGGAGGCTTAGGTGATTAGGTAGGTCGTGGCCGACACCCACGTTGGGCTTCCGCTTGAAGGTTGCCGAGTACATGTCGTGTAAACGACGGTAAGTGGTGAGAGCGTGTATGAAGAAGTACCCCCTGCAGGGTTAACATGATCTATTCGAATAGCCGCGTCCGCGGTAAAGGACTACTTGGTTGCCTATACAGTTCATAGACAAGTAAATGGAAACTACTAAAAGCCTCAAGATAAGTGTGAGTGCCGAGGATGGCTCTTCCATAGGAAGACGGAGGTGGATCCTCGGTAGTGTATTGAATTGGTGAGTAGTGGACTCGTGTGCGCAAAATCATTTCAGTTGGAGTATCGTAGGATAGCCTAGCCAAGAGTCAAAGCTGGCTTGCTGCAATAACTCCACCAACCCTTCTTGATACTATGCATGTATGTAGGGTCTGATGTAAGTCTTGCTGAGTACCTTTGTACTCATGTTGCTATAATCTACATTTTTACAGAAGACGCTGCAACCCCTTCTGATGGGTTCTATGTAGACGTTGACATCAACGAATAGGCTAAAGACCCAGGTGGTGACCCTGAGCTTGTGAAGGACCACGTAGTATAGCTAGGCTTTCCAAGCCTCTTTTATTTTACTAGTTGTCTGTACTCAGACAAGTTACTTCCGCTGCTGGCTTGTATGACT
>NW_021208683.1:0-1486 GCF_002162155.2 Triticum dicoccoides
TTTTGAGAGACATGGAGCATATGAGATGTTCGAAGAGCTGAAAATGGTTTTCCAAGCTCATGCCCGGGTCGAGAGATATGAAGTCTCTGACAAATTCTTCAGCTGTAAGATGGAGGAAAATAGTTCTGTCAGTGAGCACATACTCACTATGTCTGGGTTACATAACCGCTTGACTCAGCTGGGAGTTAATCTCCCGGATGATGCGGTCATTGACAGAATCCTCCAGTCGCTTCCACCGAGCTACAAGAGCTTTGTGATGAACTTCAATATGCAGGGGATGGAAAAGACCATTCCTGAAGTATTTGCTATGCTGAAATCAGCAGAAGTAGAAGTCAGAAAGGAACATCAAGTGTTGATGGTCAATAAAACCACTAAGTTCAAGAAGGGCAAGGGTAAAAAGAACTTCAAGAAGGACGGCAAGGTAGTTGCCGCGCCCAGCAAGCAAGCTGCCGGGAAGAAGCCAAAGAATGGACCCAAGCCCGAGACTGAGTGTTTTTACTGCAAGGAAAGTGGTCACTAGAAGCGGAACTGCCCCAAATACTTAGCGGACAAGAAGGCCGGCAAAACCAAAGGTATATTTGATATACATGTAATTGATGTGTACCTTACCAGTAATCGTAGTAACTCCTGGGTATTTGATACCGGTGCCGTTGCTCATATTTGTAACACACAACAGGAGCTGCGGAATAAACGGAGACTGGCGAAGGACGAGGTGACGATGCGCGTCGGGAATGGTTCCAAGGTCGATGTGATCGCCGTCGGCATGCTACCTCTACATTTACCTACAGGATTAGTTTTGAACCTCAATAATTCTTATTTTGTGCCAAGTTTGAGCATGAACATTGTATCAGGATCTCGTTTAATTCGAGATGGCTACTCATTTAAATCCGAGAATAATGGTTGTTCTATTTATATGAGAGATATGTTTTATGGTCATGCTCCGATGGTGAATGGTTTATTCTTTATGAATCTCGAGCGTAATGCTACACATATTCATAGTGTAAGTACCAAAAGATGTAAGATTTATAGTGATAGTCCCACATACTTGTGGCACTGCCGCCTCGGTCACATAGGTGTCAAACGCATGAAGAAGCTCCATGCTGATGGACTTTTAGAGTCTCTTGATTACGAATCATTTGACACGTGCGAACCATGCCTCATGGGTAAAATGACCAAGACTCCATTCTCAGGAACAATGGAGAGAGCAACCAACTTATTGGAAATCATACATACTGATGTGTGCGGTCCAATGAGTGTTGAGGCTCGCGGTGGCTATCGTTATGTTCTCACCCTCACTGATGACTTGAGTAGATATGGGTATGTCTACTTAATGAAACACAAGTCTGAGACCTTTGAAAAGTTCAAGGAATTTCAGAGTGAAGTTGAGAATCAACGTGACAGGAAAATCAAGTTTCTACGATCAGATCGTGGAGGAGAATACTTGAGTCACGAGTTTGGTACACACTTAAGAAAATGTGGAATAGTT
>NW_021208684.1:0-811 GCF_002162155.2 Triticum dicoccoides
AGTCCGGAGTTGTAATAAGTTATTAAAAATAAAAAAGAGGTGCAATGCTCGTTAATTTGCCTCAAGCCTTTTGGAATAGTGTAAACTGCACTGCGCGTAGCTCCGTGCAATCTACCATATACCTAAAGGCTTGAAGCTAAGCAACGCGAGCATTGAGCCTCTTCTTCATCGTCTCTGCACTCAGGGCTTATAAACCGCTCCTACTCCCTCTCTCTTGGCGAGGTGGGACTAAAAAACAGCTTACCCTTTAGTACCGGTTTGAGCCACCAATCGGTACTAAAGGTGGTGCGCTGCCTGCACAAAATTTAATTAGTGTCATTTAGCTCAAAACAAATCATTAAATGCATGAAAAATATCAAATGAAGGCAGAAATGGTTGAAAGTTGATGGCGTCGCTTTGAATGATGCATACTGAATGCACAAAAAGTCTGGAGTTGTAATAAGTTTTAAAAAATGAAATGTCTTTGTAACAGATGAGTTTAATTTCGCCAGAAACCTGAATACTTCGAAAGAGATTGTCCAGTTTGTAAACGAAGTGCATCCATTTTTTGCCGTAACCCTCTCTACTTTTTTGAACAATCTATGTGGGTGAAGTGATGATACCATGCCAAGTTTCAACTTTTTCAGAGTTCATTTGTAGTGCTTTTCAATTTCCAGGTTATTTAGCTCAAAACAAATCATTAAATGCATGAAAAATATCAAATGAAGGCAGAAATGGTTGAAAGTTGATGGCGTCGCTTTGAATGATGCATACTGAATGCACAAAAAGTCTGGAGTTGTAATAAGTTTAAAAAAATGAAATGTCTTTGTAA
>NW_021208685.1:0-965 GCF_002162155.2 Triticum dicoccoides
TGGAGTAACAACATAGCCAAGAAAAGATACTCGGTCGGTGCAAAAGGTGCACTTCCCAAGGTTACCAAACAAACGTGCATCACGTAGAGCAATAAAAACAGCATGTAAATGTTCCAAATGTTCTTCCAAAGATCTGCTATAAATCAATATGTCATCAAAGTAAACTACCACAAATCGTCCAATGAAAGCACGTAAAACTTCGTTCATTAATCTCATGAAAGTACTAGGTGCATTAGTTAACCCAAAAGGCATGACTAACCACTCATATAATCCAAACTTAGTTTTGAATGCTGTTTTCCATTCATCTCCCAATTTCATACGAATTTGATGGTATCCACTACGCAAATCAACTTTGGAGAATATTGTAGAGCCACTCAATTCATCAAGCATATCATCTAGCCTAGGAATAGGATAACGATAACGAATAGTAATATTATTAATGCCTCTACAATCAACACACATACATGATGTACCATCCTTTTTCGGCACTAGAATAATAGGAACAGCACAAGGACTAAGGGATTCGCGATATAACCTGATAGAGGCAAAGGTGTCCCGTCTTTCGATGAGATGATGGATATCGCTTTGGTGGAAGTCGACTTTGACGATCCGACTACGAACGTGCGAGGACGTCGCGCCTTAGCAATCGCTAAACCAACTCCGAGAGGTTATTGACCACGCCGGAGCACGATCAACCTGACCACGAGGGTCTGTTTCCTGCGAGCAAACGAAGAACAAGCAAGAAACTGAGATTGCAATCTGGATATTGCGAATATAAGATGAAAGCTTTATTGATCAAGGTGGGGTTCTGTGACGCCTTTGTCTGGTCGTTGAACACAAACGAAGTACGCGAAGTTGCAGCTATGGCGAACTTTTAATCTAAACAAAACCCAAAGTCTAAACGATGCCCTAAGGGCTGTATATATGGAGGAAGAGGGGGGGAATTTCGTGGCCCTTGGTGGAGG
>NW_021208686.1:0-1570 GCF_002162155.2 Triticum dicoccoides
ATGGCCCACACTGCCTCTTTCAAGAAAGTCAAGGCTTTCTCTCAGTCTGACCTCGATGATGCAAACAACTTCACCAACATCTCCTCCCACAACAAGCTCGTGAGATATAGAGATGAGGGGAAGGCGAGGAAAGGGGAGGACTTTAACCCGAGCCAGGGTCCCATTGATCCAGAGCTGGTGATGATATCTGGTGGCGGGAGGTCCCATGGCTCCATAGCCATTGGAGATGGACTTATCCGTTGTCCTAGCACTCTCCCGGAGATCAAGGCGCGCCAGTCGAGCTCCGCTCCTGAGATAAGGCCTCGTGAACGGCCAGTGCAACTCGCCATCAAGGTTAGTGATACGTACTCAGTTATCTTTCTCCATTACATTGTGTGCGCTTCCATCAATGATTACAAATGGTCATGTGAGTGGTGTTGCAGGCTGCTATACAGAGTGAGAGAGATAGAATGGAGAAACTTCTGGCGGAGGCGGCGGAGAGGCAGCAGGAGTTGGAGGAGAGGACGGCAAAGATGATGGAGGAGGAGAGGGCACAGAATGACATGCAGGCAAGGGCCATGTACGAGCTCCTTGTGGTAAGTTTCTTCTGCAAATTAGCCAAAACATTCATGTAGTGTTTGTCTCATTACTAACTAGTATGACTGAGTCGTCAAAACCAAATGTGCAGTCTGTGTGCGAGAAGACAGGTCAGACCGCTCCGCCGATGCCAGTGATTGCTCCTGGGACCACGGTGAGTTTTATTTGAATGGACATTACTTGCTAGTCTTAACATTTGAGTGTCATCATGCTAACAAGACATTGGGAATGATCTTTGGTGTAGCGTAACTCCAGACAAGCATCGCACGATCCTTCTTCAGCTACCGACACGAGCCACCCCGCTCCTACACCTCCTGGATCTTGGTAAGTTTATCTAGTGTTTTGCTTAACACATGCATAAAGACCTAGACTTAGCTTTATTTCCTCCAATGCTTACCATAATGACCTAGACTTAGCTTCTTCTCCTCCAAAATGACTTAATAAGCTTACTGACCTCCAAAACCATCCATTTTACCTAAGTTAGCTCTAAAACAATCTGTACTTAGCTTACTTATGTCAAAAATTGCATAATTAGCTTAGTTAGCTCATAGACGATCCATTTTACCTAAGTTAGCTCTAAAATGACCCATTTTACCTAGGTTAGCTTATAAATGATCCAGTTCATCCAAGTTAGCTCAAAAACGACCCATTTTACCTAGATTAGCTCCTAAATGATCCATTTTACCTACGTTAGCTTTAAAATGACCCATTTCACCTAGGTTAACTCCAAAATGACCCATCTTACCTAGGTTATCTCATAAACGATCCATTTCAACTAATTTAGCTCATAAACGATCCATTTCACCAAGTTAGCTAAAAAACGATCCATTTCACCTAAATTAGCTCTTAAATGATCCATTTCACCTAAGTTAGCTCAAAAAGATCCATTTCAACTAAATTAGCTCATAAATGATCCATTTCACCTAAGTTAGCTCAAAAACGATCCATTTCAACTAAGTTAGCTCATAAATGATCCATTTCACCTAAGTTAGCT
>NW_021208687.1:0-1059 GCF_002162155.2 Triticum dicoccoides
AAAGGCTCCCCTTTAGTCCCGGTTCATGCCACCAACCGGGACCAATGAGGTGCCTATATATACCCCCTCGCGCAAGAGCAGAGCACAGTGCTCTGTTTTTTCTGGCCGAGGGGGAGAGGGCTTTGTGGTGCTCTAGCTCACCTCCTATGCACATGAGGTGTTCGATGGAATGCCCGAGCCACACTACTTAAGCTTTCTCCTCTCGAAGCTCGACCTCCAAGCTCCATTTTCCTCGAGATTTGTCTAGATTTAGCGGTCCGTCACGCCCCGTCCCCGTCTTCACCGCCGTTGATCACCCGCGCCGATCTCATCACCGACACCACCGTGGTGAGCCTCTTGTTCTTATCTTCTTTCTGAAAGGAAAAATATTCTTACTTGTATGTTTAGATAGATACTTGTATCATTTTCTTACATTTATTATTGCATCTTATATAGTGCGATGATTTTGGTATCCGCCCCCGTCGGCCCTCGTCCTGTCTATGATTCGGATTTGGTATGTATATTATCTTTATAACTATTGGTTCATTTATTGTTTATGAAAATTATGCCGACCAACGTGACATAGATTTTATTTATCTAGGATGTATGTGAATCGGAATGCCAACCGACCCTATTGTCGAGAGGTTAAATTTAGTTGAAGAAGAAAACAATTTGTTGAAGGAAAAAATAAAAAAAATTGAGGAGGAGAAGATGATATTGGAGTTGCATGTTGCGGATGTCGTCGATGATCACAAGATCAAGATGGATGCAATGCGCTTGAAGATTAGAAAGATTAGAAAATATGCCATTCATACCGAGGCTTGGTATCATTATGCCGTTGGATCAATTGTTACCTTGGTTGCGATTATGATCGCATTTGTTTTCGCATTGAAATGTTTTACATAGTTTCAATGTATGGTTTAATTAATTAGATGCTCTGGAGAGCTATATGTTGTTAGATGAGAACTATGTATGCACTTTGGTTTTAATGTGATGATGAACTTCTATTAATTTGGACACTTAATTATATATAATGCACGCAGATGAACCGGCAATGGATGTACGGTGACAGACACACCC
>NW_021208688.1:0-985 GCF_002162155.2 Triticum dicoccoides
TCAATCTTTGATTGCCCAGTGGATGTAATTTCCCGTAATATATGCTGGATGTGCAACGTTATTCCCTGTATGCTTGATCGGTTTTGGTCCTGTGCATAATTGCTCATCGTAATGGGCTCAAATTATCTAATTTGGCCTAAAGACATGTACGAACTTTAGTGGGCCCATTAAGTTAATGGGCCGTTACTAGGTCGAAATTTAATGGTCGGCCCTGTTACATCCCGGGTCGTTAACATGCCGACATCGAAGTGGGCAACAGGTGGGCCCAATTTATTTCACGGGCCGTTAACAGGCCGTTACTAAGTTTGGGCTACATATGACCCAACTATACTGTAGGCCTTTAGCAGGCCGAAAGAGACAACGGGCTTGTACAGGACCATGAAGAGCATGGGCCGCTAAGAGGCTGAAAGTCAGGTTGTATTGTAAATGGCCCAACTGTGTTGTGGGCCTTTAGGAGGTCGAAAGAGAAACCGGGCTGGTATTGGACCAAGAAGGGCATGGGCCGTTAAAAGGCCAAAACTAAGGTCCGACTACAAATGGCCCAACTCATTTATGGTACGTTAATAGGCTGAAAGGCACACAGGGCCGAGAATTGTCCCAACACTTAAATGGGTCGCTAAAAGGCCAAAACTTAGGTCCGACAACAAATGGCCCAACTGATTTATGGGCCGTCAATAGGCTGAAAGTGATACCGGGCCGGAAATTGGCCCAACACTTAAATGGGCCGCTAAAAGGCCGAAACTCAGGTTCGACTACAAATGGCCCATTAGATTTATGGGCCGTCAACAGGCTGAAAGACACACCGGGCCGGAAATTAGCCCAACATTTAAATGGGTCACTAAAAGGCCGAAAGATGTACATCCTGAAAATTGGCCCATCCATTGAATGGGCCGTTAACAGGCCGAAATCTCATCGGGCCGATATTGAGCCCAAATATATAGTGGGCTGTTAACGGGCTCGAACTGACGATGGGCTGCAATGGTGT
>NW_021208689.1:0-1748 GCF_002162155.2 Triticum dicoccoides
CACTCAGAAGCACGATATCAAGGTTTCGAGATCAACAATTAACATACGGAAGTAGTAGAAACTGAACTCAAGCTTAAATCCAACAATCTTATAAGTCTACGGATTAGTAACACGTGATCCTGATAGAAAGAAGAGAAAGCCTAGTTCTTAATCCCCGTAGAAGAGAAGATGATGACTCAGATCAGAAGGCCATGAGGTATAAGGAGTAAAAAGAGCCTTACGTTCCATCCCACAATCAATTCCCTTATATAACTAAAGAATTTCTAGACTCAACTTCGACCAGTTTGGCTTAGTAATCCTACAGGCAGTCAAGCTCTGATACCAACGCTGTCAGGACCCCGACTCGATGTCACATCGATCTAGCCGGTAACACCTCATATCACTTTGCGGCCTCACGCACGGTATTCCCACGGGTGTCGCCTTACCTTTGCCCGGGACCGTTTGCGCCTTTTGGCTCACGTATATGATAGTGTCGCTAGCATCCATATGATAAAGAGCCCGGGCTGACATGACTAGTCGTAAACCCAAAGTGGCACAGACTTACAGGGACAGGCATCCATGACCCAACATCGAACGTGTCGGTCATCAGCGAGTGAATCCAGGCTATAGCACTGGGCTAGCAGGACTCCGGTGAACCGGGCTGTAGCGGGCTAACAGGACTCCGGTATTCATCGCGTGACATTTCCCCGAAGGGACATACACAGGAACGAAGAAGGACACATGCCGGCCAGCCTAAGTGTTCCGGAGCAGTAGCAAGCTACCATGGCTCAGTGGAAACACTAGGAGACATTTCCCGGTAAGAGAGGCTACTAAAGATAAACAACTAGATGGTCAGATCCCACACATACCAAGCATTTCAATAACATACACACAATATGCTCGATATGTGCAAATACAACATGGCATCACAACATGACTCTACAAATCAAGTATTTATTCAATAGGCTCCGAGGAGCGAGATGTTACAAACATGGGTCTTATGACCCAACAATCAGAGCATACAAGGCAAAGCACATGCGGAAGCTTAACATGTCTGAGTACAGACATCTATAAATGAAAAAAAGCTGAGAAGCCTGACTATCTACCAATCCTGCCGAGGCACAAGATCGTAGCTGAGGTAACAAGCTAAACGTCGAAGTCCACGCGAAACTACTAGCGAGACCGAAGTCTCTCTGCAAAAACATAAATAGGCAAACGTGAGTACAAATGTACCCAGCAAGACTTACATCAGAACTATCTACATATGCATCATTATCAACAAAGGGGATGGTGGGGTTTAACTGCAGCAAGCCAGCTTTGACTCAGTGGCTATCCTGAACTACGACTGCGAGTAACTCTTTTGAGGTGGCGCACACGAGTCCACATATTCACCATATCAATACACCACTATGGATCCGCTCCCGTCTCCCTACGAGAACGCCATCCATAGCACTCACGCTTATCTTGCGTATTTTAGAGTATCCACTTTCACTTGTCTATGAACTGATATAAGCAACCCAGAGGTCCTTTTCCGTGGACACGGCTATTCGAATAGATTAGGTTAACCCTGCAGGGGTGTACTTCTTCACACACGCTCTCACCACTTACCGCCGTTTACACGACATGTACTCGGCAACCTTCAAGCGGAAGCCCAACGTGGGTGTCGGCCACGGCCTGCCTAAACACTCAAGTCTCTAGTCCAGGTTTATCGCCTATTCGGGTTCCATCCATGAGGAGATCCGGCCGGAGTTTCGCTCACAGCCCCAAAC
>NW_021208690.1:0-1629 GCF_002162155.2 Triticum dicoccoides
TGATGTGTATGTGGACATGCTAAACGATGAGCTATCCCAAGCGACTGAAAGAAAGAGTTGAGGTTGCGATACTCGCCCCCCAGTCTGACTGGACATGAACAATTTTGTGCTTGAGAAGACGTTCAACATGTTTTTGAAACTGAACAAAAATATCAAACACATCAGATTTGCGTTTAATAAGGTAAAGCCAGGTAAAGCGACTATAAGCATCAACGAAACTGATATAGTAATTATGACCACTGACAGAAGTCTGAGCAGGACCCCATACATCTGAAAACACAAGTTCTAAAGGATGTTTCACCTCACGACTGGACTCCGAAAAAGGAAGTTGATGACTCTTCCCCTGCTGACAAGCATCACACACTGCTACATCTTTATGACTAGACAAACTAGGAAGCTCATGACGACGCAAAATATGACGGACAATAGGTGTGGCCGGGTGACCAAGACGAGCATGCCACTGTGGCGGAGAGACCCGAACTCCACTGAAAACACGAGCGACACCAGGATGCTCCAGACGGTAGAGGCCCTGGCACAACCGCCCACTAAGAAGAATGTCCCTCGTGCCCCGATCCTTAATAAAAAGATCAAAAGGGTGAAATTCACAAAGCACATTATTATCACGTGTGAGTTTAGGAACTGAAAGAAGATTACGGGTCACAGATGGAACTCGAAGAACATTGCGAAGCTGAAGACTCCTATTGGCATGTCTAGTGAGAAGAGATGCTTGACCAATATGAGAGATGTGCATACCTGCTCCATTGGCGGTGTGGATCTTGTCGGAGCCATGATAGGGTTCACGAGTGTGAAGCTTCCCCGTCTCGCTGGTTAGATGCTCTGTCGCCCCAGAGTCCATGTACCAGTGTGGATCGATGGAGTAGGACTGAGTGTGTCCTTGTTGCTTCTGCGGCGCGGGACGATCAGCCATGGCGACCTGACGGGCATTGTTGCGTGTATCTTTGCCGTCATTGCCAAGACCAAGGAAGCTTCGCTGGAAGCGCTTATGACACTTGGAGGCCCAGTGCCCATCGCGGCCACAAAGCTAACACACACGTGGACCGCCAGCCCCCGGTAAGGTCGCAGTAGGTGGGGGGGCCGAGGCGGGCGACGGTGGCAGCCCCAAGGGAGACCGGGGTGATGAAGAAGAGCGGCCACCCTTGGTGGCGGCGTTGGCCGAGAGGGAGCCAGTGCCCCTGGTGCGGCGAGTCTCGACCCGTTGCTCAGTGAGAAGGAGCCGAGAGAAAACCTCGTGTGCCAGCATGGGTGTCGAGTTGCCCCGCTCGTTGATGATCTCGACTAAGACATCATACTCCTCATCAAGACCATTGACAATAAACGAGTTGAACTCGGAGTCGGTGAGGGGCTGTCCAATGGAGGCCAATGTGTCGGCGAGGCCCTTGACCTTGTTGTAGAACTCAGTGGCAGTGGAGTCAAGCTTCTGACACTCTCCAAGCTGACGACGGAGTGCAGAGACACGAGCCTGGGACTGCGCTGCAAAGGTGCGCTCAAGGATGGTCCAGGCCTCATGAGACGTCTTCGCGAAGACAACAAGGCCGGCAACTGCCGGCGAGAGCGACCCCTGGATGGAGGAGAGGTTCGCCTGGTCCTGCCCCGTCCAGACGCGATGGG
>NW_021208691.1:0-2341 GCF_002162155.2 Triticum dicoccoides
ATGTATCAGCGGAATGCAGGAAAGATTACAAGATCTCTTAATAATAACTTTTCCAATCCAAAAGGTAAACAATCTATAGTACAGTACTACAAAGCAAAGATCAAAGAAGAGAAAATTATTCTCTCCAGTCCTACAAAGCCAAAATTATTCTCTCCAGTTAAAAAAAATAACATTGCCCAAAAGCACCTCAATACACAATGCACACATGTTCTGTCATACAGTAGCACCAGATTATCTAATAACATGTGCATTTAAATCTCCCCTCTACATAAACAATCAACAACTCAAACCAAATTAAATTTATTTCCCAATTCGCACCATGTCAAACAAGCTCTAGCCTTTGAGAAATCATTCCAATGAAGCATAAAAATAAGGATGCCATCACTCAACTATGAAGTACAGACCAAAGTGCAAAGTAGTAACATATTTTGACCCTAAATTAAGTTCTTAACTAACCATGTCTCTCTTGGCAAATTAGAAAACAAGTGCATGCCTCAAACTGTAGATAGTGCTAAAAACTGAACTCAATGCATTCTAACTTGCTTCCCTATATTACAATCACCACTTCTCTACCAATTTCTTAAATCTCTAATAAAAAGATAAGCAGAATAGAATATTACATGATCATGCAGAAGTTAATACCCTGGCATGGTGTAAACTCGTGTCGTTATTCAACTCCCAACTCGTAGGAACATGAGACAGAGCTGATGGCAAGAACATGATTTTTAGTCTGCCGCAAATCAGAGGAACTTGCGACAGGAGTTGAACCCAACAACCATCACTACAAACTTGTGGCGATTGAAAAACAGATATCAAAGACAAAAAAGACAACAAAAGATTCATGTGCTCGTGAAGAAACTCAAACTTGCCCATCAATGTCATGTGGATACAACGCCTCTATGTAGGTTGATCCTGTAAATAGGATCATGGATCCATCTGCGCACCTCCAAATGTTGTCAGGCAACGCATAATCTTATCTTCACATGGTAGAAGTTTGGCGAGAAAGAACATTACGAAAATCAAAAGCTAAAAAAAGGTTGATGATAACGATCATGTATTCATGGCTCAGATCTATAACATGTTTTCCAGTCTTGAATTCTTAGAAGCAAAACTGGCATGTTTGCTAAAAGGGTTTATCATCACCGTCATGTCACAGACCAGAGCACGGACACAAATTAAACAACAGAATAGGAAGAACAAAAAAGAGTAGAGAAAACAAACATGAACATCCATTCTACATAAGTTCGCAACGACAGTAAGCACCATCTTAACAAACTGGTGGCATACCTTGCCACCAAAATACTACAACAGCCAGATCAACATCACGCAAACTTCACGCTGACACGGGTGCAATCGAAACAAAATAGACTACACGAGTACAGAACTAGTTCCAAAAGCAATCATCATAGGACTGAGGAAAGCTCACAGGAGCTCTTAGTACCACTTTTTACAATACAAGTACACCATCTGTAGTGCACAAATTGTTTTTGACACTGACAACACAACATTTGAACCAAAGAGGAGAGGATGCAACACATAATAAAAAGAACTGTAATCTGGACCATAGTAGAAAATATATGTAATCTGCAACATGGCAAGAAAAATATGTAAAATCGAAAGGATATCATCGACATTTCAGCCACTTTCGTAAATTAGAGGAACTTGAAGAGGATAGTTAAAATGGGTAACCATCACTACAAACTTATAGCGACTTAAAGACAGAGACAAAAACAAAGAAGAGAGCAAAAGATTCATATGCTCATGAAGAACCTCAGGCCTGCCCAATGTCATGTGAATACAGCACCTCTGGGTAAGTTCATCCTGTGAACAGGATCCCTGAGCCATTTGCACCTCCAAATGTTGGGTCGTACATCACATGGTTGAAGGGTGGCGAGAAAAAAGATAACACAAAATAAAAAAACTAAACAAGGTTGATAATAATGATTCCATGCTAGATCATGGCTCGGGTCTATATAGCAGGTTTTTCAGTCATGAATTGTCAGAAGCAGAACTGGCATGTTTGCTGAAAGTGTTTACCATCACCATCATGTTAGAAACTAGAGCACAGGCACCAACTGAACAACAAAATAAGAAGAACAAAACAGGGGACCAAGATAAGGATTGAGGAATTCGATATTTGCAATGGCTCCCTTGTATCTCATTAGTTTATCAGAAGCGTGTGTAAGATTCTAATCACTGTCGTCAATCAAACAAGATCCAAAACAAAGAGCGGGGATAGGAAACAAGTTATGTATGTATCCATTACTCTGACACATGTCACACATCCACGCGTAGTGTCGCGAACTGCAACACTGAACGGCAGTGTAGATCTACACAACAT
>NW_021208692.1:0-1064 GCF_002162155.2 Triticum dicoccoides
GCTCGCGCCGGCTGCGCCCCTCACCTGCGCCTCCCCGCTCGTCACCGGTGACGCTGCAGCCCTCCTCCGGCCACGCCACCGCCCCCACTAGATGCGCCTCTGCGCGCTCGTTCGAACGAGCCCAGGCGTGCGCGGATCCGTGCCCTGTGCGCAATTTCCGGCGAACTCCGGCGGGTCTGCGCCGTGCTTTTGGTCGCCGGCGGCGAGGGCCGGCCCTGCTGACCTGGCACTGCGGGTCCCACCACCTGGGCCGCTGACTGGTGGGCCCAGGGCCCCCTGTTGACCTGTTGACTGGGTCAACTACTGACTGGGCCGCCCCTATCCCACTGACATGGGGGCCCCAGCCCCAGAACGTTTTGTTAAAAAAAAAGGAGGAATTAAAAAAAAAAATAATAATAATAATAATTAATTAGTTAATTAATTAAGAAATTAATTAAGTTAATTAAACTGTAATTAGATTAACCTAAACCCTAATTAACCTAATTAGAGGATGACAGGTGGGTCCCTCCTGGACCCACATGTCAGGGTTGACTCAGTCAACCCCTGTTGACTGCTGACGTCAGCATGACATCATGCTGACGTCATAAATACATTTTTTTCGAATTAATTAAATAATTAATTAAATTCCAGAAATTAATAAAATCTTTAAAAAAATCATATCTTTTAATCCGTAACTCGGATTAAAATATTTTCAACATGAAAGTTGCTCAGAACGACGAGACGAATCCGGATACGCGGTCCGTTCGTCCGCCACACCCCCCTAACCTATCGAACTCGCAACTTTCCCCCTCCGGCTCCTCTACCCGAAAACGCGAAACACTGGGGATACTTTCCCGGATGTTTCCCCCTTCACCGGTATCGCCTATCCCTACGTTAGGACACCCCTAGCACAACGTATTGCCGCGTCTTGCTTTGTGTTACATTTGATTGCTCTGTTATTTATTGTGATCCCCCTCCGTTACTCCTTTCCGGTAGACTACGAGACCGACGCTGCTGCTGACCAGTTCGACTACGGAGTTGACGACCCCTCCTTCTTGCCAGAGCAACCAGGCAAGCCCCCCCCC
>NW_021208693.1:0-773 GCF_002162155.2 Triticum dicoccoides
CGCCACCCCCTCGCCGTAGCCACGCCCTCCGTCCACCCCACGCCGTGTCACCGTGTCCAGGAGCTCCGCCGCTGTCCACTTCATCGAGCAGCCGAGCCCCGAGCGCTCGCAACGCCCGAGACCACCGCACCGACCTCGCCCGACCTCACCGTCGCCGGAGATCCCCTTCAACGCCATCGTCGCTCCGGTCCATCTCCGGCCGCACCAAGGACTCCGTCGCACTCACTGTGAGCTTAGCCATCTTCCCCTCCCTTCCGTTCTTGCTCCCGAGCCGTGTAGCAACCTCCCGGAGCTCAACCGCACCCACCGCCGTGGACTTCGTCGCCGACGTGCTCCCGGTCATCCTCCGGCCACAAGATGGTGTCCATCTTACTCACCGCGTCACTTAGCACCTAGCTAGCTACTCCACGAGCCTCATCGAACCCTCTAGCGCCAAGTTCACCTCCGACCGAACCCCGGTGGCCGCCAAAGTCGTCGCCGGCGCCAACTCCGGCCACCCCGACCTCAACGGACTCCGCCAAGAGCTGCGGTTTGTCCTCAGCTCCCCTCCGGTGGTCTCCGCGGCCCATTTGGTGGCCGAAATGGCCAAAACCACTTCCGCCGCCGCGTCGGGCTCGCCGGCGGCTAAACGCCGGTGCAGCCGACCCGGGTTTGACCACGGGTGGGCCCTGGTTGACTCCCCTGAGTCAATGACAGGTGGGGCCCAGCCCTGTTAATTAAACAGGATTAGTTTTAATTAAATTCTAATTAAAATAATCACCCTGACATGCGGG
>NW_021208694.1:0-1059 GCF_002162155.2 Triticum dicoccoides
TGCTTGAGGAGAGCCCGAGCCATCCCCACAACCGTCTGGTTGCGCCGCTCGACGACGCCGTTTTGCTGCGGGCTGTACGGCGCGGAGTAGTGGCGCTGGATGCCCTCATCGGCGCAGTACGACGCGAATTCAGCCGCCGTGAACTCGCCGCCGTTGTCAGTGCGCAACACGCGCAATTTGCGGCCGCTCTCCGCCTCCACACCAACCTGCGCGCGCCTGATGGCGTCCGCCGCTTCTCCCTTACTGCCGAGGATCATCACCCACATGTAGCGGGAGAGATCGTCGACGAGCAGCAGGAAGTAGCGTCGACCTCCTGGTGTGGCTGGCGTCACTGGGCCGCACAGGTCTCCGTGCACGAGCTCCAGCTTCTCCTTAGCCCGAAAACTCGCCTGTTGGGGAAAGGGGAGTCGTCTCTGCTTTGTCAGTACGCAGATGTCGCAGAACTGCTCCACATGGTCGAGGCATGGCAGGCCTCGCACCATCTCCTTGGCACTTAGACGCTTCAGGGCCTCAAAGTGAATGTGCCCAAAGCGCTCATGCCACTGCCACGCCTCGTCGTCTCGACGGACAGCGAGACAGACCGGGTGTGCCACCTGCACATCAAGGACGTAGAGTCGATTTTCACCTCTGGGCACCTTGGCGAGAAGGCGACGCTGGCGATCCCAGATGCGTAGGACCCCATGCTCAATCAGCACGCGTGAGCCGTTCTCATCCAGCTGTCCCAAGCTGATGATGGAATTCCTTAGCGCGGGGATGTAGTAGACACCGGTGAGCAGCCGGTGCTCTCCCATCTTGGTGGTGAAGATGACGGAGCCGACGCCCTTTATCTCCACAGCGGAGGCATCCCCGAACTTGACGGAGCCTCGCGCATCGGAGTCGAGCTCGGCGAAGAATTCCCTTCGACCGGTCATGTGGTGGGTGGCGCCGGTGTCGAGGCACCACCCCGTAGCCTTGTCCTTCCCGGAGCCATCGCCGAGAAGAGCGTGTGCTTTTGGCTCATCGAGGTGGATGAAAGCCTTTGCGACTGGAGTCGCCGAGGGTAGCTCAATGCTTGCATGC
>NW_021208695.1:0-958 GCF_002162155.2 Triticum dicoccoides
TACCATCAAATTCGTATGAAATTGGGAGATGAATGGAAAACAGCATTTAAAACTAAGTTTGGATTATATGAGTGGTTAGTCATGCCTTTTGGGTTAACTAATGCACCTAGTACTTTCATGAGATTAATGAACGAAGTTTTACGTGCTTTCATTGGACGATTTGTGGTAGTTTACTTTGATGACATATTGATTTATAGCAGATCTTTGGAAGAACATTTGGAACATTTACGTGCTGTTTTTATTGCTCTACGTGATGCACGTTTGTTTGGTAACCTTGTGAAGTGCACCTTTTGCACCGACCGAGTATCTTTTCTTGGCTATGTTGTTACTCCACAGGGAATTGAAGTTGATAAAGCCAAGATTGAAGCTATTGAGAGTTGGCCGCAGCCCAAAACGGTCACACAAGTGAGGAGTTTTCTTGGCCTCGCTGGATTCTATAGGCATTTTCTGAGAGATTTCAGCACCATTGCTGCACCTCTTAATGAGCTTACAAAGAAAGATGTGCCTTTTCTTTGGGGTACCGCACAGGAAGAAGCCTTCACGGTATTGAAAGATAAGTTGACACATGGTCCTTTACTCCAACTTCCTGATTTTAATAAGACTTTTGAGCTTGAATGTGATGCTAGTGGAATTGGATTAGGAGGTGTGTTATTACAAGATGGCAAACCTGTTGCATACTTTTCTGAAAAATTGAGTGGGCCTAGTCTGAATTATTCTACTTATGATAAAGAATTATATGCTCTTGTTCGGACTTTAGAAACATGGCAACATTATTTATGGCCCAAAGAATTTGTTATACATTCTGATCATGAATCTTTGAAACATATTAAAAGTCAAGCTAAACTGAATCGTAGACATGCTAAATGGGTTGAATTCATTGAGACTTTCCCTTATGTCATTAAACACAAGAAGGGAAAAGAAAATGTTATTGCTGATGCATTGTCTCGTCGCTATACTA
>NW_021208696.1:0-901 GCF_002162155.2 Triticum dicoccoides
GACGAGACAATGCATCAGCAATAACATTTTCTTTTCCCTTCTTGTGTTTAATGACATAAGGGAAAGTCTCAATGAATTCAACCCATTTAGCATGTCTACGATTCAGTTTAGCTTGACTTTTAATATGTTTCAAAGATTCATGATCAGAATGTATAACAAATTCTTTGGGCCATAAATAATGTTGCCATGTTTCTAAAGTCCGAACAAGAGCATATAATTCTTTATCATAAGTAGAATAATTTAGACTAGGCCCACTCAATTTTTCAGAAAAGTATGCAACAGGTTTGCCATCTTGTAATAACACACCTCCTAATCCAATTCCACTAGCATCACATTCAAGCTCAAAAGTCTTATTAAAATCAGGAAGTTGGAGTAAAGGAGCATGTGTCAACTTATCTTTCAATACCGTGAAGTCTTCTTCTTGTGCGGTACCCCAAAGAAAAGGCACATCTTTCTTTGTAAGCTCATTGAGAGGTGCAGCAATGGTGCTAAAATCTCTCACAAAACGCCTATAGAATCCAGCGAGGCCAAGAAAACTCCTCACTTGTGTGACCGTTTTGGGCTGCGGCCAACTCTCAATAGCTTCAATCTTGGCTTTATCAACTTCAATTCCCTGTGGAGTAACAACATAGCCAAGAAAAGATACTCGGTCGGTGCAAAAGGTGCACTTCCCAAGGTTACCGAACAAACGTGCATCATGTAGAGCAATAAAAACAGCACGTAAATGTTCCAAATGTTCTTCCAAAGATCTGCTATAAATCAATATGTCATCAAAGTAAACTACCACAAATCGTCCAATGAAAGCACGTAAAACTTCGTTCATTAATCTCATGAAAGTACTAGGTGCATTAGTTAACCCAAAAGGCATGACTAACCACTCATATAATCCAAACTTAGTTTT